>NW_026635462.1:0-17227 GCF_028554395.1 Pezoporus wallicus
TTCTCACATTTCTTTCCAGATATTTAGGTAGTGACTCAAAACCCCTTTGAGTCAATTTTGCTCTTGTTTTAAATACACTTCAGTATTTATTGCATCTGAAGATGTAAACCTGGAGCAGGAAGCTGTGAGAATGTTGTAGAGAGGCTTCATGTCCTCAAAATGGTCAATTTTAACGTCACTGGATGTTTCCTGGTGAAAAAGGCAAAGACCAGAAAGCCAGCTCTTGTTTAATCCTCTACATTTTGATTTTCACTAACTAGTTGCGTGGACTGCTACTCACACCTCACCTCTTTCATACTGGAGTTTTCAAGTTCTCTACATTCTTTTTTTGGCGAAACAATTTATATAGCTCCTGTTTTCTTAACCATCACTCCTTTCTCATGCCTCCTTCCTAAACTGTCACCTACAGTCATAGGAATTTTTACAGAGCTATTGCAGTGCCATGGTTTAAGTAATTGCAAGTGGCATCAGGATGGAAATGTTCTCATTTTGGTAAGCTCCCAAGTTGAAGGTTTCTGCAAGTTTGCTTAAATCTGCCTTCACAGAAACTGAACAACTCAGGGTCTAAAAGGACACGCTGCTAAAGAGAGGTAATCACTTGTGTTGGTGGTGATATTAGTTGATAGTATTTGACAGAACACTTCTTGCCAGTCACCAGAGCTTTTAATTGAAACTGTCAGCTCGATTGACTTAAAGTTTAAATGCACAGCACCTTTTCCACCAACTTCATCAGCTGCATCTTTTTTGTGCTGATGATTTTACTGTCACTTTTGTAATTTGTTTAAAGTTATCTGAGACAAAAAGCTATAACTGCTTTCTCCTAAAACTCCTGCTTGGAATTCTCCATAGCATGCCTAGTGCTGGCGGCAGTCTGAAACTGAACACATTGTTAGGATGCAGGAAATGCAGCAGTAGTCTCAATATATTAATCTTCATATATATCTTTGCGTGTATATATATATATATATATATATATATACCTATACACCAGACTGAAGAAGCCCAACAATCTCACCCTGTCTTCAGAGGGCTGGAGCAGCTCTGCTCTGGAGCCAGGCTGAGAGAGCTGGGCTGGTTCAGCTTGGAGAAGGGAAGGCTCCTTAAGGGGAGAGCTTAGAGCAGCTCCAGTGCCTAAAGGGGCTACAAGAAACCTGGAGAGGGGCTTTGGGCAAGGGCCTGTAAGGACAGGACAAGGGGAATGGCTTTAACCTGCCAGAGGGGAGATTGAGATGAGCTCTTAGGCAGAAGCTCTTCCCTGTGAGGGTGCTGAGGCGCTGGCACAGCGTGCCCAGAGAAGCTGTGGCTGTCCCATCCCTGGCAGTGTTCAAGGCCAAGTTGGATGGGGCTTGGAGCAACCTGCTCTAGTAGAAGGTGTCCCTGCCCGTGGCAGGAGGTTGGAACTGGGTGAGCTTTGGGATCCCTTTCAACCCAAACCAGCCTGGGATTCCATGTTTTCACTGTTACTTTCCCTCTGCTCTAGTGGCTTTGGCTGGAAACATCATATCAATAACTGCAGTTAAAGAGGGGCATGCAGGGTTTCTTGGCAGAGTTGGAGAGTTTGAGAGGTGACTGATGGGGTTGGTGCCGTGAAGGAAATCCCTGCCCTATCTTCTGCCCAGAGCCCGAATCCCAAAGGTGTACAGAGGCACGCTCCATATCGTGGTCCCTGCTGTGCCTGGGGTCAGTACAGGGAGGTCCCAAAAGCAGGTATCCTGTTGTAGAATTGGGGTTTAACCTGCTGGATGCAATCCTCTTGAGTTTGTTCCATAGCTCCTGTCTCAAGTTTCATGTGTTACAAATACTGTATTCTCCTTTAATGTATTGTTTGTGGTTCTTATTGAAAAGCGGTGATATATCCGTGACTAATATGCGGGGCTTGACTTCTCCTCAGTGTACAGACTGTCCCTGACGCGTCTGGGGGGACTTTAGGCAACCGTGCTTTGATGATTTATTGATTTATTTAAAATGATTTATTGATTTGATGTATTGATTTTCAAGCGGGGCTTGCCCCAGTTGAAGCCTTGCAGCCCGTGCTGGCGTCGCTCTCCCAGCAGAGCAGGCTGCCTGCAATGAAGCAGATGGCTGTTTGCCAGGAGCGAGTCGCTCACTTTCTGTAATTTACCCTTTTTCTGTTCAAATGGTTTGGCTTGGTTGGGTTTTTAAGCAGCGCCAGCCCTTCTCCAATAGCCTGTTCTCCCTAGCGTGCCTGCATCCGTGTGTGTGCGGGAGCGAGGGAGGCAAAGAGAGAAGCCGTGCCTGGGCTATGCTGACAGACGACTTTTCCCTCAGTTGTCAGGTTTCCAGCCTGTCGGCAGCGCCGCTGGTAAGCGGGATCAGAACAACGCCAGGGCAGGGAGAGCCGGGCTGACCGATCTGCTGGGGAGCTGCCGCTCGCACCGTGATGGGCAGCCCTTGGGACCCATGCAGGCAGCTCGCTTGTCAGCGAGGGCTTTTCCTCCCCATCTCCCTTGATAAATATCCCTCAACTGGCATCATCGATGGTATCCTTATTGTAAAGGGGGGGGGAAGAAACAAACCCCGTGTGGCTTTGCCATCTGGAGATGAGCTTCTAATCCCCCGGGTCAGCCCACGGATGGTGGTGGCATTGCTGGAGCGGCTGCCCCCCGTGGCCACCTGAGCGCCACCGCGGTTCCCACGCAGGCAGAAGGGGGACAAGTGGCTGCCAACAATGTTGGCTGCTCCCGGGCAGTGTTAAAGGGGGAGCGTGTCTGTGTGTGCGTGGGGCAGCCGCCGTCCTCGCAGAGCTTTAACCGAAGCGGTCACCCGCAGCTATGGAGTCACCCACCAAAGAGATCGAAGAATTTGAGAGCAACTCTCTGAAATACCTGCAGCCAGAGCAGATAGAGAAAATCTGGCTCCGTCTCCGAGGCTTGTAAGTAGTACTTTCCTTTCCCTCCCTTATCCTTCTCCCGTTTCCTCCCATTGTCAAAATGGTGGTGGCACTTTTCTTTCTCCTTTCTTGCCGGTACCAGGAGGTTCCACACCTGTTCTCATCAATACAGTGGTTTAATCCCAGCAAAAGATCCATTTGCTTCTTTAAACTGAACTGCTTGTTACATTGAGCAAACATTTTCCAGGTGGAATGTAGAAATGTCATTAACGAGGCATTGTGAGATCTGAGCAGCTACCGAGGTGCTAATTACTTTAGCTGCTAGACTAGAAAAGTTTTGTTATGTAGCCTGAATGGGGCTTAATTGGATTCCGTGTTTTCAATAATGTCACCCTTAGATACAACATACAAAAGCCTTTCCCCCCTGTAAATGTACGCCATTCGTGGCACTGACATGGTTAATAAGGGCAAAATAGGCAGAGAAGGCACAATCGGGAAACATTTCTACCAGCATTTGTAATAGCAGCAAATTCATGTCCCATGCCTTAGTTTTACTTAGTAATTTACACATTAAGCGTGGCAAGCCACGCGAAATGATGGGACACTGCATAAAGTACCGGTACTTAAAGAGGAACTTAACACTTCAGGAAAGTTAAAGTCTCTAGGCTGTAGAGTTTGTGTAGTTTATTTAGAGTCAATGTCTGGTGTCTTTTTCAGATTCTCAGGAGGTAAAATACTGTCTACCAGCAATAAAATCCATTACTGGCAGCAAAGCATTTATTTGCCCATCAGTTTTTGGCCAAGGCAATGCGGAGCATTACCACGTTAAGCTGCATCCCTCCCTGTGTTCAGAATGGTTTGTTGTTGTTTTTTCTCTTCAGCCTCACATGTTAGAGTTAGTAAGATTTCAGCCCTCCAGGGAAAGGGGAGAGGGAAACAGCAGAAGCAAGAAAACGTAGAAAGAGTAGGCTAATAACTGAAAACAAATGGGTCCGAGTTAAACTTGAGTTGCTCTTTGAGCGTTATTTTGTGTGAGCAGGCGTGGCACATTTTGTAAAGCATGTCTAAAACTTCTGTAGGACTCCGAGGAGTCTAAGGTGTGCATGAATATGTATTCCTTTCAAAGCATCACTCCAGGAAACCTGTTTTGTGAAGGAACTTAATCAAAGTAGAGGACAGCTGTCTTGTAAGCCTTCCAAATAGAGTCTGTGTCATGCTGTAGTATTAGGAGTCCTCGCATTCCTGTTTAATGAGGAGTTTAGGAGCGTGCTGATTCGGGTTCCACCTGAAGTTCATAGAGAATTCTTCGGCAGCATTGTAGTTGAAAATGCTGATAGTACGGGGCAGTGTCTGTGTGTTATGCATCAAGCTCTGATCTCTTCCCTCTTTTGGAAATTTGGCAAAACTCTTAAGACTTATTCTGGATCCGTAATAACTAAACCTCAGGCTGTTTTTCAGTATAGCCCTCTTTGTTGGCAGTGTGTGTGAGTGTAACAAACGCATCCTTTCTCCTCCTGAGTTGCGGGATTTCTTTGCCTAAAGAGGAGATAGATTTTCTGTAGCATTCTTGATCACAAGATGAAAACTGAAATGTGCTTAGCTCCAACTAAAGGCTGCAGAAGATTTTCCATTCCCAGTCCTTTTAATGAGGCTTTTAGCACACGCATACTCACACACACACACAGAGGTTTGGCATCATGTTCCGTGTTTTTTCTTGTCCGTTTTTACGCATGCCTCTATGTGTAAGAACGATTGGATGTGCACAGCCATCTTAATTAACTCTTAAATAAGATGCTTCATCCTGGAGAGATCAAATACTACTTGTGCAGATGCCTCTCTCCCCTGCTCTGGTACCCCGACAGCCACATCACACAGGGATTAGTTAGGAGGCACAACAGTTATACAGGTTGAGAGCGAGCACCCTGCTTGCCGAAGCTGCCTGGGGGAGTTGTAGTCTGCAGCAGGCAGATATTCAGCAAGTAGTGAGATCCTGACACAGCTTCTTCACTGAGAAGGGCTGTCGTGATTTAAACGGTCTCAAGTGCTCAGTGTTGGCTTGGACATCTCCTTGCAGAACTTCACCCGTGTTTGCTATGTACCTATAGAATCCCTTCCTGTTACCCTTAACACGGGGAAGCGGGGGGCACCAACGCGGGGAGCGGCGGAGGGAGGGCGCCCCACGCAGCCGCAGCAAAGCCACGGCCGAACCGCGGCCGACCCCGCCCGCTCCCCCCGATGAGCGCCGCCCTTGTTCATCGCGGGCAAACCGCAGGGTCGTGTCCCCCCCGCGGAGGGCTGCATCCAGCCTTGCCCGTGCTGCTCCCGGGGGCTGCTCCTGGGCACCGCGGCTCGGAGAGCCTTTGGGGAACCTGCGGAGTCAGTCTCGCTGGGAGACAAACCGCTGGGCCCCGCAGCAGCCGCTCTGTGCTCCGCAGCACGCTCGCAGCATCCTTCATCCCGCAGCTCCGTGAGAAAGGGATGGCTCCGTCACATCAAGGGCTTCCTTTTATTGCAGTCCGCATGGAAAACAAGCAAGATTCCTGCCTTCCCTACGCTGGGCACTATGAACACAAACCCCGCTGGCTCAACCCTCGGTCCCGTGGCCAGAGCCGACAGCGCGCACAGCCGGGGGAAGCTCCCCCCCCGCCCCAGCCCCAAACAAGACACCCCTGCAGAACAGCAACCCTCACCTGCAGGCTGAGAACCTGCTCGTGCCAGGGAAACGGCAGCCACCACAACTACGGCCCCAGGGAGCTGGAGCCGCTCCGCACCGCGGCCAGCCTGCTGGCGGAGACCCGAGGGCGGGCACGGGACACGCACGGAGGGAAGGACCCGCACGGAAAACCTGGGGAGCACGGCTCACAGACTGCAAACGCCCGGCACCTGCTCTGACACCCGATGTGCCGGGACAGAAAGCTCGTGCTGCCCATCACCTACACAGGGAGACCTCGGGACACAGTGCCACCAACATGGCAATCCACCCTTGCTTAGGCGCATACATACTTCTGCGTCCTGCCTAAATAGAGTGCACTCTCAGGCACCACAGAACCAAGCTCCCGAAGGGTGAATGTCCAGATCCTGATCCGAAATCTAATGCGTTAGTTCAAAACCAAACAGCTGGGCATGTCCTACACACAGTGCTCTCCAAAACAGTGCCACCAACTTGAATATTCCCACTTACTTACACAACTACAAGTCCATCCCTGTAAAGCCACATAGGGCACCACTCTCCAGCAATCGAGACCCCGGCTCCCTAAGTGTGAATGTCCAGATCCTGCTCCTTAGCCTCATGTGTCAGAACAGTAACAAATACCCGGACATGTTCTAAACAGTGTGTCCTGCAGAACAGCGCCAACAACATGGATATCCTCACTTCCTTCCACACCTAAAATCCTGTAAAGCCTCACTGGACACCACACTCCAGTAATCAAGACTCCAGCTCCCTAAGTGCCAGTGTCCAGAACCTGCTCCTAAGCCTGATGTCTTAGGACAGAAACAGGAGCTGGACACGTGCTGCGCAGCTATAAAGCTATAAATGAGATACACATTTAGGAAGAAAGCTATAAATAACATAAATTTATTAATAAAGATATAAGTAACATACAAATTTACGCAGACAGCAATAATAACATATAAATATAGAAATAAAGCTATAAGTAACATACAAATATATGAAGAAAGGTAGAAACAGATAAATTTATTAACAAAGCTATAAATAAATTAATAAAGCTATACATAACAAAGTTATGAATACAGCTATAACAAATTTATACATAAAGCAATAAATAAAGTTATGAATAAAGCTATAAATAAAATAAATTAATAAAGCTACACATAACAAAGTTATGAATAATGCTATAACACAAATTTATACATAAAGCTATAAATAACATACAAAGTTATGAAAAAAGTTAAAATAACATATTTATGAATAAAGCTAAAAATAAGATACAAACTTATGAATAAAGCTATAAATAAGAGAGAAATTTATGAAGCTAAAAATAGCATAAATTTATTAATAAAGCTATAAACAGCATACAAATTTAGAATAAAGCTCTAAATAACAAATTTAGAAAGCTATAACAGGCAAATTTACGAGTAAAGTTATAAATAACATAAATTTATTAATAAAGCTATAAATTACACACAAACTTATGAATAAAGCTATAAATAACAGAAATTTATTAATAAAGCTATACATTACACACAAACTTATGAATAAAGCTATAAAAGAAATTTATTAATAAAGCTATAAATAAAATAAAAATCTATGAATAAAGCTAAAAATAACACACAAATTTATGAATAAAGCTATAATTAACATACAAATTTAAGAATAAAGCTATAAATGAAAAATGAATAAAGCTATAAATAACATATAATGTTAGGAGTAAAGTTAAAAATAACATTTACATTTATTAATAAAGCTATGAACAACAAATTTATGAAAAAAGCTATACATAACAAATCTATGAATAACGCCATAAAAAAGACACAAATTTATGAATAAAGATAAAAATAAGAAATAAATGTATATATAAAGCTATAAATAAATAAAAATTATGAATAAAGCTATAAATAACAAAAAATATTAATAAATCTATAAATAACATAAAAATTATGACTAAAGCTCTAAATAAGATACAAATTTATTATTAAAGCTATAAATACCGTATAAATTAAAGAGTAAAGTTATAAATAAAATAGAAATTTACGAATAAAGCTATAAATAAGAGACAAATTTAAGAATGAAGCTATAAATAAAAAAATAAATTTATACATAAAGCTATAAATAACATAAAAAAATATGAATAAAGCTATAAATAAAATACAAACTTATGAAGAAAGCTATCAATAAGATATAAATTTATGAATAAAGCTATAAATAAGATAAAAATCTATGAATAAAGCTATAAATAAGATACAGATTTATTACTAAAGCTATAAATACCATATAAACTAAAGAGTAAAGTTATAAATAACATAGAAATTTATGAATAAAGCTATACATAAGATACACATTTACGAATAAAGCTATAAATAAAAAATAAATTTATACATAAAGCTATAAATAACATAAAAATTTATGAAGGCTATAAATAACAAATTCATTAATAAAGCTACAAATATCATAAAATTATGAAGAAAGCTGTAAATAAAATACAAATTTATGAATAAAGCTATAAATATCATTTAAATTTATGAATAAAGCTATAAATAACATAAACATTTATGAAGGCTATAAATAACATAGAAATTTATGAATAAAGCTCTCAAGAACATATAAATTCATTAATAGAGCTATAAATACCATTAAATTATGAATAAAGCTATAAATAAGATGTAAATTCCTGAAAAAAGCTAAAAATAAAGATATAAATTTCTGAAGAAAGCCATAAATAAGATCCAAATTATTTCTAAAGCTATAAATACCATATAAATTTATGAATAAAGCTGTAAATAACATAAAAATTTATGAAGGATATAAATAAAAGACAAATTTATGAATAAAGCTATAAAGTCAATACTAAAGCTATAAATATCATTTAAATTTATGAATAAAGCTATAAATAAGATATAAATTTATGAAAACAGCTATAAATAAGAAATAAATTTATATATAAAGCTCTAAATAACAGAAAAAAAGAATAAAGCAATAAATAACATAAAAATTTATGAAGGCTATAAATAACATAAAATCATTAATAAAGCTATAAATATCATAAAACTGTGAATAAAGCTATAAATAAGATATACATTTCTGAAGAAAGCTAAAAATAAAATACAAATTTATTACTAATGCTATAAATAAGATATACATTTCTGAAGAAAGCTATAAATAACATAAAAATTTCTGAAGAAAGCTATAAAGAACATATAAATTCATTAATAAAGCTATAAATATCATAAAATTATGAATAAAGCGACAAATAAAATATAAATTTAGAAACAAAGCTATAAATAACAAAAAAGAATAAAGCTATAAATAACATAAAAATTTATGAAGGCTATAAATAACAAATTCATTAATAAAGCTACAAATATCATAAAATTATGAAGAAAGCTATAAATAACATAAACATTTATGAAGGCTATAAATAACATACAAATTTATGAATAAAGCTCTCAAGAACATGTAAGTTCATTAATAGGGCTATAAATATCATTAAATTAGGAATAAAGCTATAAATAAGATGTACATTTCTGAAGAAAGCTAAAAATAAAGATATAAATTTCTGAAGAAAGCCATAAATAAGATCCAAATTATTTCTAAAGCTATAAATATCATATAAATTTATGAATAAAGCTACAAATAACATAAAAAATTATGAAGGATATAAATAAAAGACAAATTTATGAATAAAGCTATAAAGTCATTACTAAAGCTATAAATATCATTTAAATTTATGAATAAAGCTATAAATAAGATACAAATTTATGAATACAGCTATAAAGAAGAAATAAATTTATACATAAAGCTATAAATAACAGAAAAAAAGAATAAAGCAATAAAGAACATAAAAATTTATGAAGGCTATAAATAACATAAAATTATTTCTAAAGCTATAGATACCATAAAAATTTATGAAGGCTATAAATAAAATACAAATTTATGAATAAAGCTATAAAGTCATTAATAAAGCTATAAGTATCATAAAATTATTAATAAAGCTATAAATATCATAAAATTATGAATAAAGCTATAAATAAGATATAAATTTATGAATTAAGCTATAAAGAACATATAAATTCATTAATAAAGCTATAAATAGCATAAAATTATGAATAAAGCTAAAAATAAGAGAAATTTTTGAAGAAAGCTATAAATAAGACACACATTTATGAATAAAGCTATAAATAAGATATAAATTTATGACTAAAGTTATAAATAACATACAAATTTATGACTAAAGCTATAAAGAAGATATAAATATATGACTAAAGCTATAAATAAGATTCAAAACTATGAATAAAGCTATAAATAACAATAAAGCTATAAATAATATAAATAACTATAAATATAAATTGACTAAAGCTATAAATAAGATATAAATTTATGAATAAAGCTATAAATAACATACAAATTTATAAATAAAGCTATAAAAAACATAAAGCTATAAATATAAATAAGATTATGAATAAAGCTATAAATATATTAAAGATATTAATCTATGACTAAAGCTATAAATAAGATATAAATTTATGAATAAAGCTATAAATAACATATTAATTTATAAATAAGGCTATAAATAACATACAAATTTAGAAATAAAGCTAGAAATAAGATTCAAATCTATGACTAAAGCTATAAATAACATATTAATTTATAAATAACGCTATAAATAACATACAAATTTAGGAATAAAGCTATAAATAAGATTGAAATCTATGACTAAAGCTAAAAATAAAGATAAAAATTTATGACTAAAGCTATAAATAAGATATAAATATATGACTAAAGCTACAAATAAGATTCAAAACTATGAATAAAGCTATAAATGAGATATAAATTTATGAATAAAGCTATAAATAACATAAATTCATTAATAAAGCTATAAATACACAAAAGTATGACTAAAGCTATAAATAAGATATAAATTTATGACTAAAGCTATAAATAAGATAAAAATCTATGACTAAAGCTATAAATAAGATATAAATTTATGACTAAAGCTATAAATAACATATTAATTTATAAATAACGCTATAAATAACATACAAACTTAGGAATAAAGCTATAAATAAGATATAAATTTATGATTAAAGCTATAAATAACATATTAATTTATAAATAACGCTATAAATAACATACAAATTTAGGAATAAAGCTAGAAATAAGATTCAAATCTATGACTAAAGCTATAAATAAGATATAAATTTAGGAATAAAGCTAGAAATAAGATTCAAATGTATGACTAAAGCTATAAATAAGATACAAATTTATAACTAAAGCTATAAATTAGATATAAATTTATGACTAAAGCTATAAATAACATATTAATTTATAAATAATAAAGCTATAAATAACATACAAATTTATAAAGCTGTAAATAAGATACAAATTTATGACTAAAGCTATAAATAAGATACAAATCTATGACTAAAGCTATAAATAAGATATAAATTTATGACTAAAGCAATAAATAAAATATAAATTTAGGAATAAAGCTAGAAATAAGATTCAAATGTATGACTAAAGCTATAAATAAGATACAAATTTATGACTAAAGCTATAAATAAGATTCAAATCTATGACTAAAGCTATAAATAAGATACAAATTTATGAATAAAGCTATAAATAAGATTCAAATCTATGACTAAAGCTATAAATAAGATATAAATTTATGACTAAAGCTATAAATAAGATACAAATCTATGACTAAAGCTACAAATAAGATTCAAAACTATGAATAAAGCTATAAATGAGATATAAATTTATGAATAAAGCTATAAATAACATATTAATTTATAAATAAGGCTATAAATAACATACAAATTTAGGAATAAAGCTAGAAATAAGATTCAAATCTATGACTGAAGCTATAAATAAGATATAAATATATGACTAAAGCTACAAATAAGATTCAAAACTATGAATAAAGCTATAAATGAGATTCAAATCTATGACTAAAGCTATAAATAATATACAAATTTATAACTAAAGCTATAAATTAGATATAAATTTATGACTAAAGCTATAAATAACATATTAATTTATAAATAACGCTATAAATAACATACAAATTTAGGAATAAAGCTATAAATAAGATTCAAATCTATGACTAAAGCTATAAATAAAGATAAAAATTTATGACTAAAGCTATAAATAAGATACAAATCTATGACTAAAGCTATAAATAAGATATAAATTTATGACTAAAGCTATAAATAAAAGATTAATTTATAAATAACGCTATAAATAACATACAAATTTAGGAATAAAGCTCGAAATAAGATTCAAATCTATGACTAAAGCTATAAATAAGATATAAATTTATGACTAAAGCTATAAATAACTTATTAAGTTATAAATAACGCTATAAATAACATACAGATTTAGGAATAAAGCTAGAAATAACACATAAATTGAGGAATAGAGCTATCAAGGACATAAGAGTTAGGAAACAGAACAGAAGAGGTTTGACCCTGAACCCAGGCTCCAGCTCTGTGCCGAGCGCTGCTGCCGGACTCGCAGGAGGGAACCAGCCGCCAGCCGCTCCACGGGTTCACACGCTCCTCACTCCGCCGTCTTCCTCCAGAAGCAGCCCCGCTTACAGGCTCCACCTTCCGGCTCCTGGGGATCTAGGAAGCAAACACCACCGAGGAAGTGGCAGGCTTTGCCTACGGCTCAGCTGGCAGCACGCACAGCACCTCTGCTGCCATCAGGGACAGTCCAATCTGGCCAAAGGCGGCCTGCGACTTGAAAATCTGAGCGTGTTTTTCTCCTGTGTTGCAGCACACGTATCAGCAGGCTGCTGTGACATTTATTTAGTGATCTGAGCCACAAAGGTTGCGCTCGGGCACTCACTTGGGCAGCGTGGTGGGGTTTTCCCCTCTTACGTCAACAGTCACCTCATTAGTCGGAGTTCCCTTTGTGGCACTCTCACCCTCCAGCAAACATACCCACAGCCTGCATCTCACTGCTGTGTACTGTGACATGCAGGGCTCTGACACAACTCCCACAACTTCAGCGTTTATTGACTGAGAGAATTTATTCCCTGGTCCACCTAGGAGTCCTCACCACCAGCTTACGTATAGAAGCGTGTCGGCAAGTACGCCGAGAGCTCCTACGAGTGCAAGAGTTGAACTGAAGGCCCAGTGAGGTACTTAACACTGCAGACAATAACTCAGCTCTTGTGATCTCCCCTTGCCGCAAGAGTTTCAGAGCAGCTGTCTTGGCCACCTCTAAAAAAGGCAGGCTCTCTTAGCAGGGACTTACCCTGCTGTGAGCTGTGTCTTCTCTTCCTGCACTGAGGTTTTGCAGGGGACCCTGGCTCTTCCGCAGCTTTCTTCACTGCCTCGCTTCCTGAAGTGAGCTCTCTCTCTTCCCTCGCAGATCCACATTTAACACTCTCATTCTCCTTTAAATAAACACACCAACAAATGAAATAAACCCAAAGACCACTCAATAGTTTCCTGGGGAGTTTTACCTCCATTTAGCACTTACTTGCTCTGCACTGAACAGCTCATCCACAGCAAACATTTCAGATGACTGAGCTGGGTTGTGATCCAGCTGTTCTTCAGGGGCTCCCTGTGTGCTCACAGAGTCTTGCGCTGTTTCAGCAGCAGCAGCGCTTTCTATGGCCGCATTGATGTAGCTTTCCAACAGCTCTCCATCCCAGCTTTCTGCAGGCTCCGGTGTCACTACATCAGCGCTCTGCGATGCATACATCTCCTCGAGAAACTGAAGCACATCTTCGTAACTTAATTCCGGCAACTTCTCCTCGTCCTCAGATGCATGATGTGCCCCATCAGAAGGCAGGCATTCAGCTGCAGAAGGTGGCTGCAATTCAGGACTCTGCGAGAAACAAAACACAGGGAATTTCCAGATCAAAAAATCACAACCGTTTTGAGTCAGGGCTGATGGCTTTACTGCTTCTGAGGACTGTGCAGGTCAACCCTTTTTCAGCACACACCAGCAGAGCTTGCTTTGCTTATTCCCTCTGAGGAAAAAAGTATCTCCAAGCTGCTGGAATGCGAAAGGAAGCCCTGGCATTTTTACTGAGGTTCTTTTACTATTTCATAAGCCAGGCCACCCAATAAGGTGCAGTTTCCACCAGAATTCTAGAAAGCATTGACAGGTAGCACTGGAGCTCTCCAGTGATAGGATAGGATAGGATAGGATAGGATAGGATAGGATAGGATAGGATAGGATAGGATAGGATAGGATAGGATAGCTCTGAGCTGGGGCCAACTCCAAAAGTCAACTTGGTTCTTCTCACGCATCCAATGAAACTCAGGACTGCCACAAGTTGTCTGGGACACAGAAGTGGAGCTGATTCCCAGTATCATAACATTAAAGAATCCCATTTTGTGCAGGCAAGGACTTTCTTCAAAGATAAACGGAGACTCGTGAACTAAAGCGAATTATGGTGAAGTCAAACATAACACTTTTCGAGGAAAAGAACACTCTGCCGATGAGGACACCCGCAATCCCGCTGCCCTGAAACCTCACCTGCATTACAGCACTGCCCCTTTCGTGTTTCAAAGCGGTGCTTTCAAATGGCCATTGGCAACCACGTTACTTTCCCTTTCGAAAGCAGATCCAGTCCCAAACTTCTCTCCTTCCTGCCGCAAGAACCCAGAACCCTGCGGTCCATGCATGGGGTCTCCTCCCTTCCCCCTGCTCTCTGTGCGCTGCACTCACCTGCACAAAGACGAAGTCGGTGGACGCCGCAGCAGCAGCACTGGCGCTGACAGTCAGAAGACCTCCCTGGGCAGGGGGTGAACACTGCGGGGTGCCTGCAAAATTCAAACACAGGGATCAGACTGCCAGAACTGGTGCCCAGGGTGTACAGTTCTGTTGCTTACTTGCATTAAACACTGCAGTAACCGCTCTGTAAGCCAACTCCCTGAAATGGATTATGACCTCCCCGCCGATTGTAAGACTGAGTTCTCCACCTTAAAACATATTTCTTCTAAAGTATGTAGACACAGATCCAACATACGCATTGCAGAATTAACCAACACACACGGAATCTTCATATTCACTCCTCTCTATCTTAATATCACCTTTTTGGCTGCTCGACTGTCTCAACACAACACGCCACAGAAAGGGGATTCAGACAGGAAGGGCATGCATGTTCACGCACACACACTGGAATGAAAATGGGATCTTATTCCAAAAAGCAGCTCTGTAGATGAAGCAGTTTCTGTGGGTCTCAGGTTTTGGTGCCACGCAGAGAGAACTTACAAGGAAAGGCACTACTGGCAGGACAGAGAATCTTTAAAATCTGCAGTCCTTCTGGGCGAGAGAGAAATCCCCCATGAAATCAAATCTAGGCCAATGTTCACAGTAATTAAATGGTACAAGTGTGACTTGAGGCGGCCACGTGATCAGAGGAACTTTTGTCCATTTTGGAGCAACAAACACAAGAGCTAAACAACAGGGAGCGAGCTCGTGGACATCCTTCCACAGCAGCACGAGACACGTGTCTGACTCCTGTTACCTCAAAAGCTCGTTCTGAGCAACCTTAGGATGAAATCTGGACATCTTTCAGAAGAACACCTGTGACCTGCAAACATATTACAGTTCTGGATTGTGCCAAAAATCGAATGATACCTGGGCTTCACTCCCTGGGAACGCCAAAGGATGTTGACAAAGGCAAGAAAACCACCAAAGAAACCTAAAGGGCTACTGTAAAAACAGGGCGAGAGAGCAAAGGAGAGATTGGCTGTAACCTGCTGGAGTGATCCTAAGGAAACAAACATGTAGTACAAAGAGCCTAGTTTCTAAGAGAAGAAAAGGAAGAACCCAAAGGGAAAAAGCGCTTGTGAAACAGGAGGCAGGTGTAAAACGTAACGTCCTCACCATAGGCTATAAAAAGCTACGAGTAAAGTAGAAATTGCACAACTCTTGCACTTAGTAGAGCTTATAGTGAAAGCAGCTCGTGAATCAAACGCGCTGTAATGCCTGTACATCAAGGGGACGAGAACACAGGCAACCGTGTAGCAGCCCAGACTGGTGAGCGATTCTGACCGGGTCTGAAGTGCAGAAGGGTGCACAGAAAGAACGGTTTGCACTCACACCACCTTTTCTTGGTTTTTTTTTGCCAGCTGCAGCAGTGCCTGATCTAACAGCAAGAAAAACTGCACCTGTGGAAATCCCACTGATGGGCTCGGCTGGCAAAGGGGCCAATTCTTTTGTAATACTTCAAGTGCTCCAGCTGAATCAAGATTCCACACACACCTGCTTCACCCACACGCTTTTGTCCTTCCCTGCTCATTGCAGAGAAGGCATTTCTAAGCTCTCCTGTCTCTGATACAGTTCATCTCATCAGAGCCAGAAGAAATGAGCGGCTAAAGCACATTCTGTCACAGGCTGGTTGCAAGTATACGGACAGGGAACACACATCTCTTTGCGAGCACACGCGTCAGATACACACGCAGTGACAGAGCACTGGCGGAAAACATTTCATGCATCGCTTGGCAGGAACTTCTCGAGCAGCAAGCGGAGAACTTTTGCCGTACCCGTTGGATCCCGGCCTTGCAAGCACTGCCCTGGAGACGCGCAGCTGCCCCGTTCTGGAAGGGCAGCACCGGCTGGAGCCCCTCGCTGAAGCGGCAGAAGTGAGCACACGGTCTGGAGAGTGTACGTGACCTCCGTGCAACACTTGTGGAGGACGGGAAAGGGAGCCCCCTGGCCTGGGAAAGCTGGGAGAGCCCCGTGCCATGGCAGCCACGCAACAGAACCCTGCCATGGTCTGGAAGGGACCGGAGGCTGCTGGGAAGTCGCTGCCTGGAAAGCAGGGGGCTCCTGGCATGAGGCGGCTGTGCTGGAGGGCGGAAAGCAGCTGTCTGGATGACAAGGTTGAGGAGCCTCTCCTGCAGTCACCAGTCCTGCAAAACAAAGGGAAACAAGGACTAAGGGAAGGAGTTTTCACTGGCCCTGAAAGGCAGGATGAGGAGCCAAGGCTCCACAACGTTCCCTGGGAAGACCACCTTTGCTCCGATATTCTTCATCCAGAAACAGACTCTATTCTTACACCTAAACATACAGTAACTGCTGCAGCACTACCACCTGAACACACAGGAACACCAGTGCTGTGCCAACACACAGCCATCTCTGGAGCATTCAGTCTCCTGAAACCCTCAGGAGCAAGTGATCGCTACTTAGAAATGCGCTATTAGAAATCAAAATGCGCAGGAGCTGACCAAACCGGCACAAGCCGTTTAGGAAGCGCTGCGCGTTACATCAGGCAGTAAGGTAAAATAAAGGGGGAATGGTGAAGCGGGGCTCTACCGAACTCCAGTGCGGACAGCACAGGGGCAGCCAAGGCAGGGGCAATGTCCAAATCCTAAACGTGACTCTGAGAGCACTTGATCACAAGTCCTTCAGTTTGTCAAGGAAAACAAAACCAAAGCCAGCTTTTTTCCAGGTAGCTCAACCGGTTGAGTGTAAAAAAGCTCAGACTTTGCCGTTTTGTTACTTCCAAGATATTCCCTTTCATCTTCCCTGGTTTCCTCTCTCGGTCAGTTACGGTTTCATGAAATGGTACTTACCCTCACACGGTTACCCATCGCTTCACACAGATTTAACGACAGCTTATGGAGCAACCCTTCAAGGAGAAGGAACGTCCATCTGGTAGGGCTGTGCCAGCTCCACAGAGCCAGGGTGAGGGTGTTGTTACTGCAGCCCCCGACGGAGGCTGTCTT
>NW_026635463.1:0-1759 GCF_028554395.1 Pezoporus wallicus
CATGGCTGCTGATCCCATTTCCTGCCACGGCATCGCTGAGCCTGGAACTGTTGCAGAAGCTGTAACGCTGCTGAGACGCAAACCAGCTTTCTCAATTATTGAAAGGCAACGTGCAGACCCCTGACTCTGGTTTTTGCTGCAGACCACTAAATGCTACCACCAAGGGCATCATTCAGTGGCAGCTAAAACTAGTAAGACATGTACTAATGATTGCTCGGATCACTCATGAGAAATCCTGCGGAGACAGCTCAGGAATGAAGAAGAGGACAGGTGTCCTTTTGAGGTGTATCTCCAAAAGCATTCTGAGCTGCAAGGATGCTGGCTGCCTTCTCCTGAGCACCACTATAAGGGGAAAGAATAAGAGCTGGGTTTAGGCATCCCTTTTCCATTATCACCTGGTTGTAACGGCTCACGTAACTCCTAGCTGCAGGATCTGAGTCTGGCTCAAAATAGAGGCCCGAGCATTTTCCCCTGCTGTTGAGATTGCTCTGGAACCTCAAAAGGCCCCAGCTCTGCTCGACTTCAGGGCTGCACAGAAAGTGCCAAAGCACTAGAGTGAAACCGGACCTCAGCTCAACTTGAAGCCAAACAAGGGGGATGGAGGAGGAAGGAAACACAAACTGGAGTTAAATGAAAGGGAGGGAGGAAAGAAACAGGAGTGAGGCAAACTAAGCACAAGTGCCAGTTCTGGTACTTTTGAAATGTCTTCAGCTCCACTGAAATAACTAGTACTCATGTTCTCACTCTGGTCACTTCCATGGTGGCAGGACAGGAAGCAGGGACTTACTTAAACAAGAAACATCTTTTTTTTCAGTGGAATTCCCATTCAGCTGCAGAGGGCTCATAAGAACAATTCTCACAGACATGGTGATGCTGTGAGGACTGGAGCAGCTCTGCTGTGGAGCCAGGCTGAGAGCTGGGCTGGGTCAGCCTGGAGAAGAGAAGGCTCCTTAAGGGGAGACCTTAGAGCAGCTCCAGTGCCTAAAGGGGCTCCAGGAAACCTGGAGATGGGCTTTGGACAAGGGCCTGCAGGGACAGAACAAGGGGAATGGCTTTAAGGCAGATGAGGGGAGACTGAGATTAGACATTAAGAAGAAATTCTTCCCTGTGAGGGTGCTGAGGCGCTGGCACAGGCTGCCCAGAGAAGCTGTGGCTGCCCCATCCCTGGCAGTGCTCAAGGCCAGGTTGGACACAGGGGCTTGGAGCAAGCTGCTCTAGTGGAAAGTGTCCCTGCCCGTGGCAGGGGGTTGGAACTGGATGAGCTTTAAGGCCCCTCCCAACCCAAACCATTTCATATCACAACATTCTTCCATCCCCGGTGATAGGCAGGAAGGTGCTAAGTCCCCAACTCCCCACCCCTCTCTGGGGGTGGGCACTCACTGCAGGGGCAGCTGTCCAGCTCACGGGGCAATTCTCCTTTGGAGACAGCCTCCTGGAAGGATGTAGCCATTTCATCCTGTTATAGGGCAACACCTCTCCATGTGCTATCACAGCAACTGGCCACAAACTTCCCCTTTGTTGGAGGAAGAGAGGAAAACCAATGTGTTTGACTGCTGGAAAAGCTTTGGGGTGTGAGGAGAAACATCCTGCACACAGAAAAAAATCATCAAGTAGCTTTGGGAGGGCCTGGCAACCTGTTTCTATGGGCTCTCCATGGGTCGCAGCACCCCCCAGTGTCTCTCTATGGGTCCCTCTCTGTCTCACGGTGCGGCCGTTCAAACGTGACACCCCCCCCCCCCCCCCAAGTGCTTTATGCAGT
>NW_026635464.1:0-1749 GCF_028554395.1 Pezoporus wallicus
GGGGACATTGGGGAGAGTTGGGGGACATTGGGGGGATGGGGGAGGGGGACACTGGGGAGAGTGGGGGGGACATTGGGGGGGACATGGGGAGGGGGAATTGGGGAGAGGGGGGGGACACTGGGGAGAGTGGGGGGGACATTGGGGAGGGGGACATTGGGGAGAGTGGGGGGGACATTGGGGGGATGGGGGAGGGGGACATTGGGGAGATAGGGGGGGACATTGGGGGGATGGGGGGAGGGGGACATTGGGGAGAGTGGGTTGGACATTGGGGGGGATGGGGGGGGACATTGGGGGAATGGGGAGGGGGACATTGGGGGGAATGAGGGGGACATTGGGGGGAAATGGGGGGACATTGGGGGAAATGGGGGGACATTGGGGGAATGGAGAGGGGGGCATTGGGGGAGATGGGGGGACATTGGGGGGAATGGGGGGACATCGGTGGGAAATGGGGGGACATTGGGGGGAATGGGGGGACTTTGGAGGAATGGGGAGGGGGACATTGGGGAGAATTGGGGGGAATGGGGGACATTGGGGGCAATGGGGGGGACATGGGGGGAATGGAGAGGGGGACATTGGGGGGAATGGGGGGGACATTAGGGGGGAGGGGGGGGAATGGAGAAGGGGACATTGGGGCGGACATTAGGGGGAATGGGGGGGACATTGGGGAGGGACATTGGGGGGAATGGAGAGAGGGACATTGGGGGGACATTGGGGGAATGGGGGAGGAATGGAAAAGGGGACATTGGGGGGATGGGGGGGAGTGGAGAAGGGGACATTGGGGGGAATGAAGAGGGGGGCATTGGGGGGAGTGGGTGGGACATTGGGGGGAATGGGGGGGACATCGGGGGAATGGGGGGGACATTGGGGGAATGGAGAGGGGGACATTGGGGGGAATGGGGGGGACATTAGGGGGGATGGGGGTCATTGCATGGGCTTGGGGAGGGCAATGGGGTGCATTGGGCTGACCCCTGTGACCCCGCAGGCAGCCCCTGGTTGACCCCACCCCCGACCTCCTCCTGCCGCACCACAGCCCCTCCCCCCCCGGTGACACGGTGAGAGCCTGTGACCCTTCTGTGAACCCATGACCTCTCTCTGACCCCCGTGACCCCTTCTGTGACCTCTCTGTGACTCCATGACCTCTCTGTGACTCCATGACCTCTCTGTGACCCCCCATGACCCCTGTGTAACCCCGTGAGCCCTTCATTGACCCCATGACCTCTCTGTGAGCCCTTCTGTGACCCCCATGACCCCTGTGTTACTCTGTGACCCCGTCTGTGACCCCATGACCTGTGACCCCACCTGTGACCCCTCTGTAAGTCCATGACCTCTCTGTGACCCCTTCTATGACCCCCATGACTCCTGTGTATCCCTATGACCCCTCCTGTGCCCCCATGACCTCCCTGTGACCCCTTCTGTGACCCCCATGACCCCTGTGTTACTCTGTGACCCCACCTGTGACCCCATGACCTGTGACCCCTTCTGTGACACCTCAGTGACTCCATGACCTCTCTGTGAACCCTTCTATGACCCCTGTGTAACCCTATGACCCTTTCCGTGACCCCATGACCTCTCTGTGACCCCACCTGTGGCCCCCCCGTGACCCCTTCTGTGACCCCCTCTGTGACCCTGTGACCTCTCTGTAACCCCATCTATGACCCCCATGACCCCTGTGTAACCCCATGACCCCTTCTGTGACCCCATGACCTCTCTGTGACCCCGTCTTTGACCCCCCCATGAGCCCTGTGTAAC
>NW_026635465.1:0-17460 GCF_028554395.1 Pezoporus wallicus
ACACTCCAAAAACCCCAAAACCAGCTCCAAAACCCCCAAACCAACCCAAAACCACCTTGTCCTGCTTCTTCTATAGGACACAGGGTCAGAGCCTCAAAACAGACCCAAAACAGGCCAAAAACACCCCAAAACACCCCAAAAAGCAGGACAAAACCTCCTTGTCCTCCTTCTGCTATGAGATACAGTGTCAGGGCCCCAAAACAGACCTAAAACAGAACAAAAAAGCCCCAAAACCATCTTCTCCTGCTTCTCCTATGGGATACAGGGTCAGAGACCCAAAAAAGCCCAAAACACCCCAAAACACCCCAAACCACTGAAAACCATCTTGTCTGGCTTCTCTTTTGGGATACAGGGTCAGAGACCCAAAACAGAACAAAAACAGGCCAAAAACACCCCCAAACCACCTTGTCCTGCTTCTCCTGTGGGATACAGGGTCAGAGCCCCAAAACAGACCCAAAACAGGACAAAACCACTCCAAACCACCCAAAACCACCCCCAAAACACCTCAAAACCACCCCAAACCACCTTGTCCCAAAACCAGCCCCAAAAAACAAAAACCCCAAAAACCAACCCAAAACCACCTTGTCCTGCTTCTCCTATGGAACACAGGGTCAGAGCCCCAAAAAAGACACAAAACATGACAAAAATAGGACAAAACCACCCCAAAACTACCTTGTCCTGCTTCTCCTGTGGGATACAGGGTCAGAGGCCTGAAACAGACCCAAAACAGGACAAAAACACTCCAAAAACCCCAAAACCAGCTCCAAAACCCCCAAACCAACCCCAAACCACCTTGTCCTGCTTCTTCTATAGGACACAGGGTCAGAGCCTCAAAACAGACCCAAAACAGGCCAAAAACACCCCAAAACACCCCAAAAAGCAGGACAAAACCTCCTTGTCCTCCTTCTGCTATGAGATACAGTGTCAGGGCCCCAAAACAGACCTAAAACAGAACAAAAAAGCCCCCAAACCACCCCAAAACCACCTTGTCCTGCTTCTCCTATGGCATACTGAGTCAGAGTCCCAAAACTGACCCAAAAAAACCCCAAAGCAGGACAAAACCACCCCAAGGCCACCTTGTCCTGCTTCTCCTGTGGGATACATGGTCAGAGCCCTGAAACAGACCCAAAACAGGCCAAGTACAACCCAAATCACCCCAAAACCAGCTCCAAAACCCCCAAAACCAACCCAAAACCACCTTGTCCTGCTTCTCCTATGGAACACAGGGTCAGAGCCCCAAAAAAGACACAAAACATGACAAAAATAGGACAAAACCACCCCAAAACCACCTTGTCCTGCTTCTCCTGTGGGATACAGGGTCAGAGCCCTGAAACAGACCCAAAACAGGACAAAAACACTCCTAAACAGGACAAAAACACTCCAAAAACCCCAATACCAGCTCCAAAACCCCCAAACCAACCCAAAACCACCTTGTCCTGCTTCTTCTATAGGACACAGGGTCAGAGCCTCAAAACAGACCCAAAACAGGCCAAAAACACCCCAAAACACCCCAAAAAGCAGGACAAAACCTCCTTGTCCTCCTTCTGCTATGAGATACAGTGTCAGGGCCCCAAAACAGACCTAAAACAGAACAAAAAAGCCCCAAAACCACCCCAAAACCACCTTGTCCTGCTTCTCCTATGGCATACTGAGTCAGAGCCCCAAAACAGACCCAAAAAAACAAAACCAAAAAGCAGGACAAAACCACCCCAAGGCCACCTTGTCCTGCTTCTCCTGTGGGATACATGGTCAGAGCCCTGAAACAGACCCAAAACAGGCCAAGTACAACCCAAATCACCCCAAAACCAGCTCCAAAACCCCCAAACCAACCCAAAACCACCTTGTCCTGCTTCTCCTATGGAACACAGGGTCAGAGCCCCAAAAAAGACACAAAACATGACAAAAATAGGACAAAACCACCCCAAGGCCACCTTGTCCTGCTTCTCCTGTGGGATACAGGGTCAGAGGCCTGAAACAGACCCAAAACAGGACAAAAACACTCCAAAAACCCCAAAACCAGCTCCAAAACCCCCAAACCAACCCCAAACCACCTTGTCCTGCTTCTCCTATGGAACACAGGGTCAGAGCCCCAAAAAGACACAAAACATGACAAAAATAGGACAAAACCACCCCAAAACCACCTTGTCCTGCTTCTCCTGTGGGATACAGGGTCAGAGGCCCAAAACAGACCCAAAACAGGACAAAAACACTCCAAAAACCCCAAAACCAGCTCCAAAACCCCCAAACCAACCCAAAACCACCTTGTCCTGCTTCTCCTATGGAACACAGGGTCAGAGCCTCAAAAAAGACACAAAACATGACAAAAATAGGACAAAACCACCCCAAAACCACCTTGTCCTGCTTCTCCTGTGGGATACAGGGTCAGAGGCCTGAAACAGAACCAAAACAGGACAAAAACACTCCAAAAACCCCAAAACCAGCTCCAAAACATCCAAACCAACCCAAAACCACCTTGTCCAGCTTCTCCTATGGCATACAAGGTCAGAGCCCCAAAACAGACACAAAACATGACAAAAATAGGACAAACCCACCCCAAAACCACCTTGTCCTGCTTCTCCAAAACAGGGTCAGAGCCCCCAAAAAAACCAGGACAAAACCACCTTGTCCTGCTTCTCCTATGGGATACAGGGTCAGAGCCTCAAAACAGACCCCAAAAATGACAAAAAAAACCCTCCAAAACCACCCCAAAAAAACACAGGGTCAGAGCCCCAAAAAACCCAAAACCAAAAAACATGACAAAAAGCTCCAAAACCAACCCCAAACCACCTTGTCCTGCTTCTCCTATGGAATACAGGGTCAGAGCCCCAAAAAAGACACAAAACATGACAAAAATAGGACAAAACCACCCCAAAACCACCTTGTCCTGCTTCTCCTGTGGGATACAGGGTCAGAGCCCTGAAACAGACCCAAAACAGGACAAAAACACTCCAAAAACCCCAAAACCAGCTCCAAAACCCCCAAACCAACCCCAAACCACCTTGTCCTGCTTCTTCTGTAGGACACAGGGTCAGAGCCTCAAAACAGACCCAAAACAGGCCAAAAACACCCCAAAACACCCCAAAAAGCAGGACAAAACCTCCTTGTCCTCCTTCTGCTATGAGATACAGTGTCAGGGCCCCAAAACAGACCTAAAACAGAACAAAAAAGCCCCAAAACCACCCCAAAACCACCTTGTCCTGCTTCTCCTATGGCATACAGGGTCAGAGCCGCAAAACAGACCCCCCAAAAAACCAAAACAGGACAAAACCACCCCAAGGCCACCTTGTCCTGCTTCTCCTGTGGGATACATGGTCAGAGCCCTGAAACAGACCCAAAACAGGCCAAGTACAACCCAAATCACCCCAAAACCAGCTCCAAAACCCCCAAACCAACCCAAAACCACCTTGTCCTGCTTCTCCTATGGAACACAGGGTCAGAGCCCCAAAAAAGACACAAAACATGACAAAAATAGGACAAAACCACCCCAAAACCACCTTGTCCTGCTTCTCCTGTGGGATACAGGGTCAGAGCCCTGAAACAGACCCAAAACAGGACAAAAACACTCCAAAAACCCCAAAACCAGCTCCAAAACCCCCAAACCAACCCCAAACCACCTTGTCCTGCTTCTTCTATAGGACACAGGGTCAGAGCCTCAAAACAGACCCAAAACAGGCCAAAAACACCCCAAAACACCCCAAAAAGCAGGACAAAACCTCCTTGTCCTCCTTCTGCTATGAGATACAGTGTCAGGGCCCCAAAACAGACCTAAAACAGAACAAAAAAGCCCCAAAACCACCCCAAAACCACCTTGTCCTGCTTCTCCTATGGCATACTGAGTCAAGAGACCAAAAATTGACCCAAAAAACCACCAAAGCAGGACAAAACCACCCCAAGGCCACCTTGTCCTGCTTCACCTCTGGGATACATGGTCAGAGCCCTGAAACAGACCCAAAGCAGGCCAAGTACAACCCAAATCACCCCAAAACACAAACCACCCCAAAACCACCTTGTCCTGCTTCTCCTGTGGGATACAGGGTCAGAGCCCCAAAACAGCCCCAAAACAGACCCAAAAACCCCAAAACCACCCCAAGGCCACCTTGTCCTGCTTCTCCTATGGAACACAGGGTCAGAGCCCCAAAAAGACACAAAACATGACAAAAATAGGACAAAACCACCCCAAAACCACCTTGTCCTGCTTCTCCTGTGGGATACAGGGTCAGAGCCCTGAAACAGACCCAAAACAGGACAAAAACACTCCAAAAACCCCAAAACCAGCTCCAAAACCCCCAAACCAACCCCAAACCACCTTGTCCTGCTTCTCCTATGGAACACAGGGTCAGAGCCCCAAAAAAGACACAAAACATGACAAAAATAGGACAAAACCACCCCAAAACCACCTTGTCCTGCTTCTCCTATGGGATACAGGGTCAGAGCCCCAAAACACCGCAAAAACAGGACAAAAACACACCAAAACCACCTTGTCCTGCTTCTCCTGGGGGATACGGGCTCAGAGCCCCAAAACAGACCCAAAACAGCTCCAAAAACCCCAAAAGCTCCCCCCAAACCAACCCCAAAACCACCTTGTCCTGCTTCTCCTATGGAACACAGGGTCAGAGCCCCCAAAAAGACACAAAACATGACAAAAATAGGACAAAACCACCCCAAAACCACCTTGTCCTGCTTCTCCTATGGGATACAGGGTCAGAGCCCCAAAAAAGACAAAAAACATGACAAAAATAGGACAAAACCACCCCAAAACCACCTTGTCCTGCTTCTCCTATGGGATACAGGGTCAAAGCCCCAAAAAAGACTCAAAACAGGACAAAACCAACCCAAAACCACCTTGTCCTGCTTCTCCTATGGAACACAGGGTCAGAGCCCCAAAAAAGACACAAAACATGACAAAAATAGGACAAAACCACCCCAAAACCACCTTGTCCTGCTTCTCCTGTGGGATACAGGGTCAGAGGCCTGAAACAGACCCAAAACAGGACAAAAACACTCCAAAAACCCCAAAACCAGCTCCAAAACCCCCAAACCAACCCCAAACCACCTTGTCCTGCTTCTTCTATAGGACACAGGGTCAGAGCCTCAAAACAGACCCAAAACAGGCCAAAAACACCCCAAAACACCCCAAAAAGCAGGACAAAACCTCCTTGTCCTCCTTCTGCTATGAGATACAGTGTCAGGGCCCCAAAACAGACCTAAAACAGAACAAAAAAGCCCCAAAACCACCCCAAAACCACCTTGTCCTGCTTCTCCTATGGCATACAGGGTCAGAGCCCCAAAACAGACACCGCAAAAAAACCAAAGCAGGACAACACCACCCCAAGGCCACCTTGTCCTGCTTCTCCTGTTGCATATATGGTCAGAGCCCTGAAACAGACCCAAAACAAGCCAAGTACAACAAAAATCACCCCAAAACCAGCTCCAAAACCCCCAAACCAACCCAAAACCACCTTGTCCTGCTTCTCCTATGGAACACAGGGTCAGAGCCCCAAAAAAGACACAAAACATGACAAAAATAGGACAAAACCACCCCAAAACCACCTTGTCCTGCTTCTCCTGTGGGATACAGGGTCAGAGCCCTGAAACAGACCCAAAACAGGACAAAAACACTCCAAAAACCCCAAAACCAGCTCCAAAACCCCCAAACCAACCCAAAACCACCTTGTCCTGCTTCTTCTATAGGACACAGGGTCAGAGCCTCAAAACAGACCCAAAACAGGCCAAAAACACCCCAAAACACCCCAAAAAGCAGGACAAAACCTCCTTGTCCTCCTTCTGCTATGAGATACAGTGTCAGGGCCCCAAAACAGACCTAAAACAGAACAAAAAAGCCCCAAAACCACCCCAAAACCACCTTGTCCTGCTTCTCCTATGGGATACAGGGTCAGAGCCCCAAAACAGACCCAAAACAGGACAAAAACACTCCAAAAACCCCAAAACCAGCTCCAAAACCCCCAAACCAACCCAAAACCACCTTGTCCTGCTTCTTCTATAGGACACAGGGTCAGAGCCTCAAAACAGACCCAAAACAGGCCAAAAACACCCCAAAACACCCCAAAAAGCAGGACAAAACCTCCTTGTCCTCCTTCTGCTATGAGATACAGTGTCAGTGACCCAAAACAGACCTAAAAAAGAACAAAACAGCCCCAAAACCACCTTGTCCTGCTTCTCCTATGGATACAGGGTCAGAGCCCAAAACAGACCCAAAACAGACAAAACATGACAGGACAAAACCACCCCAAAACCACCTTGTCCTGCTTCTCTATGGAAACAGGGTCAGAGCCCCAAAAAGACAAAAAACCAAAAATAGGACAAAAAAAACCACCTTGTCCTGCTTCTCCTATGGGATACAGGGTCAGAGTAAGAGCCCTGAAACAGACCCAAAACAGGCCAAGTACAACCCAAATCACCCCAAAACCAGCTCCAAAACCCCCAAACCAACCCAAAACCACCTTGTCCTGCTTCTCCTATGGAACACAGGGTCAGAGCCCCAAAAAAGACACAAAACATGACAAAGGTAGGACAAAACCACCCCAAAACCTCCTTGTCCTGCTTCTCCTGTGGGATACAGGGTCAGAGCCCTGAAACAGACCCAAAACAGGACAAAAACACTCCAAAAACCCCAAAACCAGCTCCAAAACCCCCAAACCAACCCCAAAACCACCTTGTCGTGCTTCTCCTGTGGGAATACAGTGTCAGAGCACCAAAACAGACCCAAAACAGGCCAAAAACACCCCAAAACTCCTCAAAAAGCAGGACAAAACCTCCTTGTCCTCCTTCTGCTATGAGATACAGTGTCAGGGCCCCAAAACAGAACTAAAACCGAAGAAAAAAGCCCCAAAACCAACCCAAAACCACCTTGTCCTGCTTCTCCTATGAGATACAGGGTCAGAGCCTCAAAAAAGACAAAAAACATGACAAAAATAGGACAAAACCACCCCAAAACCACCTTGTCCTGCTTCTCCTATGGAACACAGGGTCAGAGCCCCAAAAAAGACACAAAACATGACAAAAATAGGACAAAACCACCCCAAAACCACCTTGTCCTGCTTCTCCTATGGAACACAGGGTCAGAGCCCCAAAAAGACACAAAACATGACAAAAATAGGACAAAACCACCCCAAAACCACCTTGTCCTGCTTCTCCTGTGGGATACATGGTCAGAGCCCTGAAACAGACCCAAAACAGGCCAAGTACAACCCAAATCACCCCAAAACCAGCTCCAAAACCCCCAAACCAACCCAAAACCACCTTGTCCTGCTTCTCCTATGGAACACAGGGTCAGAGCCCCAAAAAGACACAAAACATGACAAAAATAGGACAAAACCACCCCAAAACCTCCTTGTCCTGCTTCTCCTGTGGGATACAGGGTCAGAGGCCTGAAACAGACCCAAAACAGGACAAAAACACTCCAAAAACCCCAAAACCAGCTCCAAAACCCCCAAACCAACCCAAAACCACCTTGTCCTGCTTCTTCTATAGGACACAGGGTCAGAGCCTCAAAACAGACCCAAAAAACAGGCCAAAAACACCCCAACACACCACAAAAAGCAGGACAAAACCTCCTTGTCCTCCTTCTGCTTTGAGATACAGTGTCAGGGCCCCAAAACAGACCTAAAACAGAACAAAAAAAAGCCCCAAAACCACCTTGTCCTGCTTCTCCTATGGATACAGGGTCAGAGCCCCAAAAAAGACCCCCAAAAAAACCAAAACAGGACAAAACCACCCCAAAACCACCTTGTCCTGCTTCTCCTATGGCATACAGGGTCAGACCCCCAAAACAGACCCAAAAAAATGCAAAACAGGACAAAACCACCCCAAGGCCACCTTGTCCCACCCCAAAACCCCCTTACCCAGCTTCTCCAATGGGATACAGGGTCAGAGCCCCCAAAATAGGCCAAAAAAAGGACAAAACCACCCCAAAACCACCTTGAACTGCTTCTCCTGTGGGATACAGGCTCAGAGCCCCAAAACAGACCCAAAACAGATCCAAAATACTCCCAGAACCACCCCAAGGCAACCTGGTCCTGCTTCTCCTATGGGACACAGAGCCCCAAAACAGGCCGAAAACAGGACAAAAACAACCCAAAAAAACCCAAAATCACCTTGTCCTAGTTCTCCTACGGGATACAGGGTAAGAGGCCCAAAATAGCCCCAGAACAGACCAAAAACAGGTGAAAACCAGACCAAAACACCCAAAGCAAACCCCAAAACATGCCAAACCACCCCAAAACCACCTTGTCCTCCTTCTCCTAAGGGACACAGGGTCAGAGCCCCAAAACAGACCCAAAAAAGACCCCAAACCAGGCAAAAACAAGGCCAAAACACCCAAAGGAAACCCCAAAACAACCCCAGACCACCCCAAAACCGCCTTGTCCTCCTTCTCCTAAGGGATACAGGGTCAGAGCCCCAAAACAGACTGAAAACAGGACAAAAACAAGCCAAAACACCCATAAACCCAGCCCAAAACCACCTTCTTGTCCTTCTCCTATGGGATATATAGTCAGAGCCCCAAAACCCCCCAAAACAACCCAAAAAAGACCCCAAAACCACCTTGTCCTGCTTCTTCTAGGAGATCCAGTGTAAGAGGCCGAAAATAGACCAAAACCCAGCCAAAACACCCAAAGGAAACCCCAAAACACCCCCAAACCACCCCAAAACCACCTTGGCCTGCTTCTCCAATGGGATACAGGGTCAGAGCCCCAAAACTGGACAAAAAATGGAGAAAAGCAGACCAAAACACCCAAAACCACCCCCAAAATAGGCCAAAACCACCCCAAAATCACCTTGTCCTGCTTCTCCTATGGGACACAGGTCAGAGCCCCAAAACTGGACAAAACCACCCCAAAACCACCTTGTCCTGTTTCTCCTGTGGGACACAAGTTCAGAACCCCAAAACAGGCTCAAAAAAGTACAAAAACAACCAAAAACTATTCAAAACCACCCCCAAAACAACCCCAAACCACCCTAAAACCACCAAAATAACACCTTGTCCTGCTTCTCCTGTGGGACACAGGGTCAGAGCCCCAAAACACACCCAAAACAGGACAAAAACAGCAAAATCAGCCACAAAACAACACCAAACAACCCCCAAACCACCCCAAAACCAACTTGTGAGGCTTCTCCTCTGGGATACAGGTTCAGACCCCGAAACAGCCCCAAAACAGACCAAAACCAACCCAAAACATCCAAAACAGCCCCAAAAAAAACAACCCAGAACAACCCTAAAAAACCCTTGTCCTGCTTCTCCTATGGGATACGGGGTCAGAGCCCCAAAACACCCCAGAAACAGGACAAAACCACACCAAAACCAACTTGTCCTTCTTCTCCTATGGGATACAGGGTCAGAGCCCCAGACCCACATGCTTTCCTGGGGGGTGGGTCAGCACCCCAAAAACACCAAAAGCCCAAAACACCCAAACCAGCCCCAAACCAGCCCCTCCCATCACTCTCCATTGACCCTATTGCCCCACAGCCCGAAGCCCCCTGATGTTCCCTCCCTCAGCTGGCAGACACACTGCCTTCCTGCAGTGCCATTTCTCTGATGAGAGACAGAGTTAAGGCAAAAAATCAACAGCATCCCATTTCATTTGAAAAGACCTTGAGAACATCAGTCCCCATTAACCTGTCCCTAAACAACCCAATCAACACCCATACCCTGTCATGGTCCCAAAGCAACTTTAAGCCAAATTTTACAACTTAACCATAATTTCACTCATTTCCATTCTATTCTGTTTGTTATTAAACATTCGGCTCTATGGTAGAGCATGGAAATCAGCTGCACAAGTTACGGCATTGCAGAAACCTCTGGGCATAAATCATGGGACTTAAACACCTGGAACAAACTCTTAACCACTGAGTAAACCAACCCAACTTTTCCCTCAGTTTATAACTGGAATTCAGCACTACTCTGTTTGGAGGCACAGAGGCGAGGGGTGACCACACCACTCTGTGAGAAGGACGGATTGAGGGGGACCCTTGCTGCTGTTTCTCCCAGAACACAGGTGAGGAGGGAATGAAATATTATCTTTAATAACACAAATACATTTCAGTTACCATGGAAAATACGGAACAAGATGCTAGAGCCCTACAGGTTTTACAAGGAAGAGCAACAATGAACTAAAAATTCCCTCCTGTGCTCTTTCCTTTCCCACCCATAGCTAGTTTCTTCAGTGACTTTCAAGTGCACATGACACAGAAGAGATCTGTGTGTCTGCTGCACGTGAAGGGGAAAAGTTCCTTTTGGTGTTAGAGCTGTAAAGTCAGATTTATCTCCAAAGCAACTCAATCATGTACCAAGGAAAGAGTCAGGGTATTTTCAGCTCTGTCTTGAACACTGCCAGCCATGGGGCAGCCACAGCTTCTCTGGGCACCCTGTGCCACTGTCCCACCACCCTCACAGGGAACAACTTCTAAGATCTCATCTCAATCTCCCCTCTCGGTCACGTTAAAATCGTTCCCCCTTGGCCCATCCCCACAGGCCCTTGCTCTCCCCACAAGAAATGAGGGCAGATCCCAGGATCATCCCTCGGCAGCCGCAGCGCTCGGCTCAGCCAGCCCAACTCACACACCGAGTCCAAAGCAGCCACTCTGGGGAAGTCTCTTGAGGTGTTCTGGCAACTCCTACAGCACCCCAAGATCGCCATCGCCACCCACCTCCTTCCACGCTCCTGTGTCCACAGGCGGCACCGGCTCCGAGACACCAAGACGGGAACCACCAGAGGAGCTGCTCTTGCCTCCTCCACCGGTAGCTTGTGTTCCGTGGGGCAGCTGTCGTCTCCCGGTGCCTCTGCTGGAGGGTTCTGTGGGGTTCTGTGACCTCACACACCTGAACACGGGGAGTTCCAGAATCAGCCACCCCTGTGGTCTCCATGTCCCCAAGGTCATTGTGATGCAGGAGCTCTGACTGGGTCCATGGGGTGCTCTGGAGGTGCTGCAGGCATTCTCTGGGATTCTCTAGGGGTATCCCCAGGATGCCCCCCTGGGAGTGCACAGAGACACAGGGCCGTGGAGCAAGCTGCTCTAGTGGAAGGTGTCCCTGCCCGGGGAGGGGTCACCTTAAGAATGTATAAAAAGGAAACTTAACCAATAAATAAAGATTTCACAGGAAATCGAGGCCCCCTCTCCCCCACGTGTTTCGGCCTTTCCCCATCCCCGTTCCGCGATGCTCTCCGCACTTCCGGGTTTGTTGCCTCTGTTGCCTAGCAACGGGGTCTCCGCGTACCGCTTCCTGCGCGTTGCCAGGCTACGGCCCATGGGGCTGAATATGGGGCCTTTCCTCGCCCCTCCCCCCCCCCCCCCGTTTTTTTCCCCTCTTCCCCTCCCCCACCGCATACCCATTTTCTCCCCTCCCCCCCTTATGCCCCCCATTCCCCCTCCCCCTTTTTCCCACCCCCATTCCCCACATTCCTGCCATTTCTCCCCCTCTCTCTCCATCCCTCCCCATTTCTCATCCCACCATCGTTACCCCCCCCCCCCCTTATTTACATGCAATTAGCGTAGGACCTGCTTTATCCACACGCACTTCATGTAGGGCTGACCTTATTTACACGTTACTTCCTTATTTACATGTTATTAATGTGGGGCCTACTTAATTTGTGTCCTTTTAGTCCAGCATGCTCAGCGCTTCCAGCAGCCCCCGCCCTTCTCCCTAGGGCCTGAAAGGGGCGTGGCCAAAGGGGTGAGGCCACGCCCCCCAGCCCCTCCCTCTATCTCCCCGTCTTTGCTCACCTGGGCCTGCAGGGGGCGCAGCTGCGCCTGGAGCTTCCCATTGGATGCGGCCAGAGCCCGGAGCTGGATCCAGCGACGGGACTGGAAGGGATGGAGGGGGGGACACAAGGAAATGAGGGACCCCAAAGCCATGGGAGGGACCCAAATACCCCCCAAGACCCCCAAACACCTTAAATATCGCCCCATATTTCCCCACAAGCCTCTCCCTTAACCCCAAACCCATCCATAACCCCCAGATCCCCCTCCCAGCACCCCCAAAATTCCCCCTAAAGCCCCAAACTCCCCCATGTCATCCCCTATAGACCCAAAATCCCCCTCCAGGACCCCCACATATCCCTCATCCCTCCCAAAAAGCGGCGCTGGGACCCTTTAGGGACCCCAACCCCTCCCCATAACCATCAAATTCCACTTCCCAGACCCCCCCAAGCCCATCAGGACCCCCCCAAATCCCCATATTCCCCCGTTGGCACCCACCAGCCGCTGCTTCCCCTCCTGCAGCTGCCTCCTCAGTGGCCCCAGGGCAGTTTCTGGGGAGTCCATGGGGCTGCCCCGTAGCTCTGGGCCCTGCTGGATCTGGGCCCCCCGAGCCCCTGAGAGCCCCGTGGCCTCCAGCATCAACCTGGTGGCAAGGGGGGCCCCAAAGCCAAACGTTGAGGGGAGTTTGGGGGGCCCAAAGGGGTCCAGATCCCATTTTGGGGACCCCAAAAGGGCTGCAGGGACCATGGAGGTTGGGGGGGGGGGCACCCCGAAAGGTCTCAGCACTGGGTTTAGGGAGAGTGGGGGGGGGCTTTAAGGACCCCTATGAGCCCAGCACCCACTTCAGAAGGAAACCCAGGGGGGTTTAAAGTATAGAGGGGGTCCCTAAAGGGTTCTGGGGTTCAGGAGTGGGGAGGAAAAGATCATGGGGGAGGGCCCAGGGCAGTTTTGGGTTGCAAGGGGGGAAACCGGGCTGCAGGATGTATTCGGGGGGGGGGGGGTCCTTGAGAGGGTTTTGGGTGCATGGGGGAATCCATAGGGTGGTTTTGGGGTGCAGAGAGGGGTTGTTTTGGGGTGCACAGTGGGTGCTTTTGGGGTGCAGGGGGTTGTTTTGGGGTGCAATAGGGGTAGATTTGGGGTGCAGAGGTGTGTTTTGGGGTGCAGGGGGGCGGTTTTGGGGTGCCGTGGGGCTTCTGGGATGCATGGGGGTGGTTTTAGGGTGCAGGGGTTGTGTTTTGGTGTGCAGGGGGCATGGTTTTGGGGTGCGGGGGGGGCGGTTTGGGATGCAGGGGGTTGTTTTGAGGTGCAGGGGGGATGGTTTTGGGGTGCAGGGGGGTGTTTTGGTCCCTGTGGGACCCCCAAAACCCCACAGAGCCCCCCCAAAACCCTCTAACGCTCCCCACCCCGCCCCCCAAACCTGAATCTCCTTGAGGTGCTGGTACCTGAACCCCGAGTTAAGGAAGAAACCTGGGGGCGGTGGGAGTTAAAGGAGGAGTTGGGGGGATCGGGGAGGATCATGGGAGGGAACTGGGGGTTCCTGGGGATCCCAATGGGATTTGGAGGGGTCCTAAAGGAATTTGGGCTCCTGTGCATGGATCTGGGAGAAGGGGTTGGGGGGGGGGTCACAAGGGGGAATTGGGGGGTGCTGGGGGGTTGTTGGGATCCCAATGGAATTTTGGGGGGGTCCTGAGGGGTTTTGGAGGCTCCCCAATGAGCTTGGGTGTCCCCCCCCCCACTTTGGGGTGCAGCGGATACCACAGCAGGTTCCCTTTGATCTTCTTCACATTCCTATAGGAACACCCCCCCCCCCCCCGCCATGTATTTTAGGGACCGATCCGAGGTTTGGGGTCCCTCCAGATGTTGCAGTTCCTCCCCCCAGATGTTGGGGTGCCCCCCTCACCGCGGGTGCCGCACGTGGCCCATGATGTACTCCCGGATGGGGGCACAGGGCCCCGTGCACAGCCTGGAGGTGGGGGGGAGACAAAGAGAGGGGGTCAGGAGCACCCCAACCCCCCCAGGACCCCAAAAGCCCCCACTGGGGGGTCCCGCGGGCTCCAACCTGCGCAGGTCGGGATCGGAGGGGAGCTCCAGCTCCGCCATGATGGGCGAAATTGGCGCGCTGGGAGCGCCGCGCGGCACGACGGGAGTTGTAGTCCAAGCCGGGCGGCGCCTTAATGGTGCTGTATGGGTGTCGCACTGCATCATGGGAGTTGTAGTCCAGGCTGGGCGACGCCATGACAGGGCTCTCTGGGTGCCGCGCGGCATGATGGGAGTTGTAGTCCTCTCCTGGGCAGAGCCATAACGGGTCTCTATGGGCAGCGTGGGGCATGATGGGAGTTGTAGTCCTGGCTGAGCGTCGTCATAATGGGGCTCTATGGGGACAGCGTTGCATGATAAGGGTTGTAGTCCCTGTAGTCTATGGGTCTCTATGGAGTCTCTGTGGGGTCTCTATGGGTCTCTGTGGGTCTCTATGCTTCACTTTGGGTCGCTTTCAGGCTCTCTGGGGTGTCTGTGGGGTGTCTATGGATCTCTATAGGGTCTCTGTAGGTATCTGTGGGTCTCTATGGTCTTTAAGGGGCTCTATGGGTCTCTATGAGTCTCTATGTCTCTCTATGGGTCTTTATAATCTTTATGGGCCTCTGTGGGTCTACATGGTCTCTATGGGTCCCTGCAGGGTCTGACCATGGAGGGGGGGGGTCTCTTTACGAGTCCCTTGGAGGGGGGAGCAGCAGCAGCTCCAGTACCAGGACGCAGGGGGCTGCGGGGGGCAGAGCTCGAGACCCCGAGACCCCCCTCTACCCCCATTGCCCCCATTACCCCAAACTGCTCCCATTGCCCCATTACCGCCATTGCCCCCATATAAAGCCATGGAGCCAGCAGTGGGTGTGAACCTGTCCCTGCCCCATAGGGTTCTATAGGGGTCCATAGGGGTCCCATCGCCCCCCATCCCCCTCCTTTCTTCCCCCCCCACCCGCCAAAGCGCGCTCTGCTCCTCTCGCCCCGCCTACTTCCACAGCAGCCAATCAGCGCCTGGCTCCGCCCACTGCACCTCGGAGCCAATCAGAGCGCAGGGCCGGAGAGTAGCCCCCCCCGCTCCCCTCAGCTGACTCCGCCCCCTGTAACGGCCGCAGGTGCGAGGAGAGGTGGGGCGGGGGGCAATGGGGCCTCTGGGGGGCAAGGGGGCCATGTGGGAGTAATGGGGGCAATCGGGGGCAATGGTGTGCAGTGGGGCCAGTGTGGGGGTTATGGGGGCAATGGGGGTAATGGGAGCAATGGGGGGCAATGGGGGTTAAGTGGAGGGGCAATGGGGATCCTGGGGTCTCCATCGGGCGAACTGCGGCCCTTTGGGGGATCAAACTTCACAACTCCATTTCCTCACCCCCATTTCCTCCTTTTTTTCTCATTTCCCCCATTCCTTCTGCATTTCCCCCATTCGCTCTGCATTTCCCCAATTTCCTGCTATTCCCCCCCCCATTCCTGCTATTCCTTCCCATTTCCCTCCCATTTCCCACCATTTCCTATTTCCTGCCATTCCATTTTTCCTCCATTTTTCCTCCATTTTCCCCCCATTTCCTACCTTTTCACACCATTTCCCCTGTTTACTCCCAATTTCCCCCTACCCCTATTTCCCCCATTTCCCTCCCATTTCTCCTCATTTCCCACCATTTCCCCCCTTTTCCCATTTCCTCCCCATTTCCACTCCTTTCCCCCCATTTTCCATTCCCATTTCCCCCCATTCCTCCCCATTCCCCCCCCTTCCCCCCGGCTGTTCCCATGAAGCCGCCACCGCTCCGCTCCCCCCCCGCGCCGGGAACTGGACGGGACCAAACTGGGGAGGGGGCGGGGCCTGGGCCCGATCCTGCCCCCTGCGCCCCCCCGCAGTCCCCTCCCCCCCTCCGCGTCACGTGGTCATCACCCAGCACCGCCTCCTGCCCCACCCCCGCGGGCTCTTCGCCCTCCAGGTCACCTCGGGTCACGTGGGGCGGGGCCTCGGCACCCCCCGCACTATAGGGGTGCCCCGTAACTTTGAGGGGGGCACAGAGGGGGTGCCCCATAACTTGGGCGGCTCCATAGGGGGGACCCAGACCCCGCCCCATAACTTGGGGGGCTCCACAGGTGGGGAGCCCCCTACCTTGGGAGAGGGCACAAAGGGGGACCCTCAGACCCCACCCCATAACTTGGGGGTCCCAATGCCCGCCCCCCAACACCCCATAGCGCGGGTCCTGGCCGCCCGCTTGGGGGCGCTGTTGCACCGGGCCCCGGTGCTGGGGGCGCTGCTCCGTGGGAGGGGCACCGGGGCTTCCCCCCCCGGCTCTCGCCGCTGCTCCGGGGGCACCGGGGCTCGAACCCGGGAGCTCGGGGCTCGAACCCGGGGTCCCTGGAGCCTCAATGGGAGCCGCAACCGGATGCGCGGCGGGACCGGGGCATCCCCAGCCCCATCTTTGGATCCAGTGTGGAGCAGTGGGAAGTGAGTTGGGGATGGGGGTAACGGGTGGCAATGGGGGTAATGGGTAATGGGGGGGTAATGGGGTAACAGGGCAGTGGGGGGCAATGGGGGGCAATGGGCAATGGGGGGGTAATGGGGTAACAGGGCAATGGGGGGCAGTGGGGGTAATGGGGGGCATTGGGGTAATGGGGATAATGGGGGGCAATGGGGGTAACGGGTGGCAATGGGGGGTAATGGGCAATGGGGGTAATGGAGATAATGGGGGCAATGGGGGTAACGGGTGGCAATGGGGGGGTAATAGGGGCAATGGGGGGCAGTGGGGGTAATGGGGGGCATTGGGGGTAATGGGCAATGGGGATAATGGGGGGCAAAGGGGGTAATGGGGGCCAATAGGGTCAATGGAGACAATGAGGGGCAATGGTGTCTCTCCCCCCACCCCAGAGCCCCCCCTCCTGGAGCCCAGTTCTGCTCTTCCAGCCCCATGGAATTCCGTGTCCGCGCTCCCCCCTACAACTGGATCCGGACCTGGATCTGTGTCCATGTGTGGAGCATCCGGATCTGGATCCAGATCCCATAGGATCTGCTCCCAAGCACCAGGAGCTGTGATGCCAATGGGATCCCGTGCTCCCAGATGATCCAAGGCTCTGGAATGAGGCAGAGCTGCAGCACGAGCCGGTGCTTCGGGGTTGGCTTGGGCTGTTTTAGGGGTGGTTTGGGGTGTTTTGGTGTGTTTCTCTTTTTGGCCTGTTTTGGGTCTGTTTTGGGGCTCTGACCCAGTGTCCCACAGGAGAAGCAGGACAAGGTGTTTTTTTGGTGGTTTTAGCCTGGTTTGGGGTTGTTTTGGGGGTGGTTTTGAATAGTTTTTGGTTGTTTTCGTACTTATTTGAGCCTGTTTTGGGGTTCTGAACTTGTGACCCACAGGGGAAACAGGACAAGGTGGTTTTGGGGTGGTTTTGTCCAGTTTTGGGCCTCTGACCGGTGTCCCATAGGAGAAGCAGGACAAGGTGATTTTGGGGTGGTTTTGGCCCATTTTGGGGGTTGTTTGGGGTGTTTTGGCCTGCTTTTCTCCTGGTTTTGTCCTGTTTTGGGGCTCTGACCCTGTATCCCATTGGAGAAGCAGGACAAGGTCGTTTTGGGGTGGTTTGGGGTTTGCTTTGGGTGTTTTGGCCCGTTTTTGGCCTGTTTTGGGTCTGTTTTGAGCCTCTTACCCTGTATCCCCTAGAAGAAGCAGGACAAGGTGGTTTTGGGTTGTTTTTGGCCTGTTTTGGGTCTTTTTGGGGGCTTTGACCCTGTATCCC
>NW_026635466.1:0-173985 GCF_028554395.1 Pezoporus wallicus
GGAGACTCTCATGCACTGAGAATTTGTCATCAGAAGAAGTAAAACAGCACAGCAACTCAAGCATGTCAAACTGTTGCAAAGAAATGAAGAATTCTGTCCAATTTGACACGACAAGTAGTGTAATAGGAAACGGCAGTTTATAATACTTTCCTAGAGTAGTACCTAAAACTCCCTCACTTGCTCTCACCTGAGAAAGTATTCATGTTACAACCTGAAAGGCCTGTACTCAGACAGAAAAAAAAATACAATGTTTAAAATTAGAAAACGCTCACTTTTCTTTCCTATAAGCTATGCTGACAGCTAAATTCAATATGAAATGTGCTATAGTCTAAAATTTTTCAGGGCTTGTAATGCAGTAGCTGAACTACAGAGCTGCATTATAGGATAATAGAACCTACAAGTTTTTTCTTATTCAAGCTTTAAAAGACAGTAATTGCATAAAAAACCTGATGTATCTCAAATCATCTGTCTTAAGCTGTATTGGATACTAAATAATAGTAACAGCAGTAAAGGCAAGACAACAAATGCATCAAAATGAATCAACGTTTTTCAGTCTGCATCAGTGTGAAATTTCAATCATTTTCATAGTAATTCCCTCTTTACCTCAAACTAGCTGCCTGTACCTTCTGTAACTGTTCATTATGGATCCATTTTATATGCCCTAAAAAACAGTATTGTTCATCTCATTCTTGAAATAGCATAACATGTGATTTGTTCGGTGCAAAAATAAAAATGGAGCATTAGCACACATCAAATAATAATAATGATATAGCACATAGGCTAACTTTATGTATGCTTTGCTTTGCTCTGCAAAAGGTAGAAAACCTAGAAACCCCCTTTTATGGATAGTTCTGGTTTTTTTTAATGAAATTTAGATTTATCTTTTTATCAGTTGAAGTGGTAGCTACTTGTAATGAAACCCACCTACCTAGATAACTCTTTTAGGAAGACATGAATCACTTCTTGGTGTGTCTTTTTCTGTTGACTATGGACATAAGGGAGTAGTGGTCTAAAAATAAGACATCTAACCTAAGTTAAAGTTAGGCCAGAGGAATCCTAGGATAACTAACTGAATAGTAGTATAATTTAGTGCTTAAAAATATATTAGAAAATCTGAGCATATTAGACATGTTTTTGAAATATGCATGTTAGCAGCAATCAGACATCTAATTACATTTTGAAATGAAAAAGGATCAGGAATTCATTCAAAGCTAAGACTCATTACACCTATAAATTTTAATTGTATTAGGTAGGATGCAATTGGTAACACTAAGCCTTGAACCCAAATGCAAGTGTACCTTGCTAATAACTCTATATAGGTATTTTACAACACTGCGATGGCACAGCCAGCCACAATCTGCAAACATTTTACATAACCGTAAGCGATGTGACCACCAAAAGAGGCAAGGAAAGACAGGTGTATTTGCACATAGAAGGCATACAAGTGACAAAAGTTGTCAGACAAATAACAATGGACTGCAAGTTGATGAGACATCCACCTGAAGAAACTAGGATTATGTATGGAGACGACACCCTGTGTTCTGGGAGCAGAAAGCAGATGGCATTAAAACGTCAGGCGTAAGTAAGAAAAATCAAACCAGAAAGAACGAATTTCCTGCCAGTCTCCTAATTAGGGGTACCATCCTTTTTCTTTTCTTTTTTTTTTTAACTTAATATTTGGAGCTTGAAAAGCAACATCTATAAAACATAGATTATTGCATATCACATAGCAAACTTACTCAACAGAGTCTAAGCTTAAAATGTCAATAAATTGTGGTCATAAGAAAGCATGCAGTAAAATGTGTTTGACAGGATGGTCACCCTATTCAGTAGAAGATAATGAGATACACAAAGACATACATATATTTTGTAGGAAGACAAAAAGTCACAAAACATAGTCCATTCCACTTTTATACAGCTTTCCAACATCTCTGCTAAAGCGACTGAAGACTTAATTAAGATGCTGAACATACAACCTCCAACTACACTCAGTGACTTAGACCTTTGCTGTTGAGATGTGCCTTAAAATATGAATCAATTAATCAGTTTAAAAATGTGTGCATTCTTTTCAAACAGTTGCAGATGCAAAAGGAAAGCATTTCACATCCCTAGTGTTTACAAAATAGCCACTTCCCTATTTATGGGTTTTCAATCCTTGTGATTGTCCTGGGTTCAGCAGTAGCAGTCATGTTTCTCCTTCTTGGTAGCTGGTGCAGTGCAGTGTTTTGACTTTCGGCTCGGGAACAGAGCTGATAGTGATGTTTTGGTTTGGTCAAGGACTTTGTGAGCCTCATGCTCTGCCAGGGAGGAGGGGAAGCCGGGAGGAAGCAGAGACAGGACACCTGACCCAAACTGACCAAAGAGGTATTCCATACCACAGCACGTCATGCCCAGGGTGTAACTGGGAGTTATCCAGAAGGGCTGGGACTGCGGGGTTGGAGGAGTTATCGGGCAGAGCTTGGTTGGGCTGGGGGGGGGAGTTATCGGTCGACTGGTGGTGAGATGTCATATTCTCTTCCCTTGTTATTTCCTTTATCATTATTATTATTGGTGGTAGCAGTAGTGATTTGTGTTATACCTTAGTTACTAAACTGTTCTTATCTCAACCCGTGGGAGTTGCATTCTTTTTGATTCTCCTCTCCGTCCCTCAGGGAGTAGGGGGAGGGAAAGAAGGGGGGGAGTGAGTGAACGAGTTACCTGACTGGGTTTAAACCACGACAGTGATCATTCATAGCTGCTAACACAGAGGCAAGAAATAGTAATCTTTCTTACCGTGTACAGTTGTCACTAGCAGGAATAAAAGCTCTTCATTTCCTCAAAGGTAGCCTTTCTTAAAGAAATCTTGGCAACAGCGCTATTCTGGTCTAAATGATCTGTGACTAAAGAGTTACTAGCTATCAGTTTTTTCTGTTTTTCATATTATCATCATCACACTGTAGGGTAGGAAAAAGACCACATTTTCTTTTTCCACTTTTCTACCTTTGGTAAAACCTATTAATTTAGGTAAGTGTGTTAATGAAAGGGAAGGAAATATCCATTTGCCATGCCTGAAGAGGGCTGCCACTAATAATGAAATGGAAAGGCCAAGCCAAAAAGCAAAATCCAGGTTGTGTTTATATTAATGGTCCAGTGTGAAAATAAAGATAACAAATCAAATTAGTAGTTCAGAGGCTTAAACAGGAAGAAGGGAACAAAACGTCTCTTGACATTCTTGTTGCAAGCAAATATAAATCAGACAACGTATGTATCAGGGAATTGGATATCACTGCAATGGAAATGTAGAGGACTGATACATCACATGATTACTGTATTTTAAACCAAAATTTACTGAATTCATCCATTAAAAAACATTTATATGCTAAATTAGTTATAAGTATATAATACTATATTCATACTTGATGGTGGTCACATTGTTCATACCCTTACTTAAGACATTTATCCACTGTGTCTGGCTATGACAGTCTTGTAAAGTACTTACGTGCTGTTGTTAGGAACACTAGTATGTTTATATTTAGGTTCAAGGCACATTAATATCAACTACACCCTGTTTACTGAACTTGTAAATGTCACATGCCGCAGCTTTTGCTACACTGCAATTTAAACAGTGCAAATAAAAACCCCAAATTTTTGAGGTGCAACAGCAGTTCAGTTCACTCCTCAAAACTATATTTCCTGGAAGTAGCAAGGACTCATTTTGCCAGCCACTGTGGTAAATTCTGAAGATTTAATATTGATATTTCTTCCCTGTAGCTAGCTGTTGCCTGGATGTAGTAAAATAACAGTTTCACTGCCTTGCACCAGCAGTCATTTCTTGGTCACTTCTTGATTAGTGCTATAATCAGAAAAATAATATAATGGTACCAATTAAACTCAAACGTAACCAGAATCAGTCTTCTGTTCATTTTTTGTTCCAGTCAGTATGTAGGAATCATGGTCTGCACAGCAAGCAAGGTCACTCTGTAATCAATTTCTTGTTCAGATACTGTTTTGCTGTTCCGAGCTCCACTCACTGAATCATATGGAAAAAAAATAGATTCCTGAATGACAGGTTAGAGACTACTGCAAATTCTCAGGTTATCGGCTCCTTTCTAGCAGATGGTACTGACAGAACTTTGGTCATGTGTTAAATGTTTCTATTTGGTATCACAATTCACTCATTCCTCTTCAGGTTGTCCTTAGGATCTGTGTAAGAATGGAGCAGATTGGCTGCAGGACACTGCGTAGAAATGTATGTCTGTAAGCCTAGGATAACCATCTTGTTTCATATCTGACAGCCTGTTTATTATAGAACACATCTAGGTATGACTAGACCATAGTTTTTTATTTTTTCTAAAAATCAATTTCCCTCATGGCAATTACCAAGTAAGTCCTGAGTCAATAAACCAATAAACCTATCTAAGAAAGAAGCTTTATGGTGGCACATCCTGTCACATATAGACTCCCGTCACTGACTACCTCTGAGTACTAGAGTTTTTCATTAGACATACACCAGTAAGCATTCTGGAAGAAAGAGAAGATTGAGGAAGAGCAGTAAATCAGTTCTCTTCTGAGCTTTTACAGGTCCATTACTGTTTGTTTAGACCTTTCAGTTCTACAGCTGCCTTTCCATTTTTCTTTTATTCTCAAGCTTTGCTGCCCTCAGGGCTCTTCTGTAAGACTAGCATTTTGTGATATAATGTATAGAGGTATCTATATGCCTTGGCAAGGTATTTGCAGCAGCAAGCCTGGGAAGCTAACGAGCCTGGAGCAATTCTGCAGCCAGATTAGAGACACATATGGGGTGTTCCAGACTAAGAGTTTTAAGAACTTGCTAAGTGCCTCCAGTCTGTGTGATGTATACTCTGAACTGATTCATTAAAGGCTTGGCACCTAGACTACTTTGTCCTTATTCTTATCACCACTCACTTTATGTCAAACACATACACGCCTCTATGCAGTTTTCAAGACACTGAAATGGCTATGGATTGCTGCAAAAGCCAACTGTGCTTCTGAAAACTTACATTAAAATTTTAATAAACAACAATCACAAAAACAATTCTACTAAGATCAGAGTATTTCCATAGCATTCAATAGTAATGCTTACAGGACTCAATGTCTGAAATATAAATTTGTTGGAGAATACATCCCTGCCATAATACAGAAAACAACTCCTCCAACCCAAAATTTCATTCAAAACACATTCTAAAATTAAATTAATTTATGTTCAAAAGACTGGAAAATATTATGTTTCTCTTCCTTCAATCAATAATTCTGCTTGTCCCGGTAAATCAACCTGAGTTGAAATAGGACACTTGATTACCCCAGTACAACATGGCAACTTTAAAGAATGAGTGTGGTAGGAAATTATTTAGAAAACCTTTCTTCTGTGCAATGAAGACAGGAGACACCTCTTCATTAAAAAAGACATAATGCCAGAGGTTCATAAGGTCAGTGCCTAAAAAAATTCAAAAAATCTCAAATACCAAAGCACACCATGAAATCCTAAACCACACCAAAACCCCCACACTGTATTGCATATAAAGCTTGCTAGTTTGGCAGTTATACAGCATGTGCTCTTGTGATATAGACAGGAAATCTGCATTGCTTGTCTCAGTGTTTATATTTATATAGTCACTGCTCAGCCCTAAATCTGTTCTTTAGATCTGTAGCTAAAATAAATGCCATACACTGCTGAATTATTACAAAAATAAGTCTGTTTATTTACAAATATGACAACACGCTGGTAACTTACTGAGATTTTGCAAAGGATTTTCAATCTTTACAGAAATGCATTCCAGCCATCATATTTCTACTTTTCCTGAATATCTTATTCTAAATTCAGCTATTAAACACTTTCCAGTAGGTGTGTCCACTCTTAGTAGCAACATATTATGATAGATAGAAAGGACATTATTAAATACCAGGAAGAAGCTCTTTATGAAAGATAAAATTGCCCTCTCTCTTTTCATTTTTTATGACTGTATTTGGCAGCAACTTTTAACCCATCTTCCAGAGTGCAGTGGGATTTAAACAGGATGAGAAAATGAGAATAAAATTGAGAATGAGATTTAAAAAGAAGTACTATACATTGATATTAAAATGTAATATGTAACATAATGGCAATGAAATGCAGGATATTTTTGCTTAACAGCAGTGTTTTTACTATGCATGATATATTTTTTTCACATTAGAAATACTCACACATTTTCCCTTTCAAAATCCCTAGCAAAATGTTTATCAACTTTACCATCAATATAGAAATAAATACAAAAGCAGTCCATTCTGTTTAAAACAAAACCATCTATTCTATATTTCTCATGGCAATTTTTTCTTAATTGTGGTAATTAAACAAATGATAGCATGAGATTAAAAAAAAAAATAGTAAGTTATTTATTGCCTAAACATTTTGAAATATTCAGTATGAGTTTGACTACAGGTGATCTGTTCTGAAAAACTTTCAGCCAATTAAATAATTTCCTAAAATATTTCCTCATGGTGATCCCCCATATATGGATAAAACTGCTTACAAACAATGGCTGATATATCTCTTCTGCAGTAACTCGAGTCACAGAACCATTAGGGTTGGGAAGGACCTCTGGAGATCATCCACTCCAACCCCCCGTCAAGGCAGGGCCACCCAGAGAAGGGTGGAACATGCCCCGGTGGGTTTGGAATGTCTCCAGAGAGGGACACTCCACAACTGCCCTGGGCAGCCTGTATCAGTGCTCTGCCACCCTCAGCAGAAAGAAGTTCTTCCTCATGTTGAGGTGAAACTTGTGTTCAGCTCCCACAATCTCTCCTCACAAGAGAGGTGCTCCAGACTTCTGATCATCCTCATGGCCTCTGCTGGACCTTCTCCAGTAGCTCCTTCTGTGTCTTGTACTGAGGAACCAGAACTGGACACAGTGTTCCAGATGTGACTCCACCAGGGTCAAGTAGAGAGAGAGGACTCATCTCCTTCAGTCTGTTGCCGCACTACTCCTGATGCATCCCAGGGTACTCTTGTCCTTCCTGGCTGGAAGGGCTGGCTCATGGTCAACTTGTCATCTGCCAACACTCCTAGGTCCTTCTCAGCTGAACTGCTCTCTATAGGAGTTCAGCTCCCAACCTGGTATTTGGGTTTCTTCCTTCCCAGATGAAGGACCCTACCCTTGCCCTTGTTGAACCTTATTAGGTGTCTCTCCAGACTATCAAGGTCCCAATGAATGGCAGCTCAGCCTTCAGGTTGTATCAGCTACTCCCCCAGCTCTATATCATCAGCAGACTTGCTGACGGTACACTCCAGCCCTTCACCCACGTCATTGATAAGTTGAACAAGACTGTATCCAGTATTTATTGCTGGGGAACACCACTGATTACAGACCTCCAACTGTAATAAAACTGATATCAACCCTCTGAACTCTGCTATTCATCCAGTTCTCAATCCGCCTCACTGTCCATTCATTAACCCACATTTCCTAAGCTTACCTAAGAAGATATTATGGGAGACAGCATCAAAAGCCTTGTTGAAGTCAAGGTAGATAATATCTACTGCTTTCCCCTTATTGACCCGTCCTTCCATGTCATCATACAAGGCCATTAGATTGGTCAAGCAAGATTTACTCTTGGTGAATCCATGCGGACTACTAATGACTTTCTTCTCTTCTACATACTTGGTGATGACCTTCAGAATGACCTGCTCCATCATCATTCCAGGGATGGAGGTGAGGCTGACTGGCTGGAAGTTTCCCAGCTCCTCTTTGCTTTTTTTGTAGATGGGAATAACATTGGCCTTCCTCTAGTCATCGGAATATAGTTTGTGTATATATAAACAAGCTAAGTAAGGGGCTGAGAGATTAAGATAAGTGAAAAAGAAGAGGGGAACATACTTCTGACAAATTCCTTCATGTTTTTTCTAGCCAGAAAATAATCTTTTGTAAATTATCAACACATGAACATTGAAAAATATATGAACTGCTATTAATGTGACATTAATTAAATCTATATAAAGAAATAGTAATAAATCTCTATATACAATCTTGATGTTAAGTAAATAATGTTGAGTAAAGGTGTATTTACAAAAGCTTTGTTCAGTGTTAGTCAATGTTCAAAAATGGTGTAGATGAGGCCCTTAGAGACATGTGGACTTGGCAGTCCTGGGCTAACGACTGGACTTGATAATCTTAAAGGTCTTTTCCAACCTAGTTTATTCTATAATTCTATATGTATTCAAATTCCTTAAAAACAGAACATATTAAGGGATTAAAAATTCTATTCAGTATGAAAGTTCTTCAGGAGTTCAAAACATTTGGCCTTAAAGAAAGTATGGGTAGCCAATTTTGGAGTATATGTATTCAAGAAAAGACACAGAATGTAAATAAGGTTTCTTTCCCTTTACAGTAAGATAGCAGAAAGTGTAAGGTATGTTCTGAAGCTTATAATTGCATTTTGGTGGGTATCAAGAGGGCTTTTTTGTCCAAAATCACTATTAGCATGCAGTCAGAGAGGAACACTGACTACACTGCACTGGGTATTCTTATTTAGAACAAGTAACTAGGATCAATTTTTAAAAGGTGAGGAATGCATATGTAACAGCAGCCACACATTGAGTTCTTTATAATGTTATGGATAAGGACTTTGTATTGCAGTCCCCTGTTTGATGTATTATAAAGCTGTTTGCTTGATGAATAGTGGAGAATTCTTTTATGTCAAGGGATTTCAGAAGAATGAATAATAGTTTCTCCTCTCTTGTTCTTTTTAATGAACTTACCATGCTGCTGCTAGTGACAGCTCTAGATGTAGTCTACAAGAAATGTATTAAGACTTAATTATTAAAAGGTACTAAATAAAGATGGTTTTTACTAATAATAAATACATAATAATGTGGATGCCCATCCCTAGCAGTGTTCAAGGCCAGATTGGATGGGGCCTTGAGCAACCTGGTCTAGTGGAAGGTGTCCCTGCCCATGGTAGGGGGTTGGAACTAGATGAGATTTAAGGCTGCTAGCAACCCAAACCATTCTATGATTCTATGACACCAGATAGCCGTATTAAAAACCACTGAAGCCTAAAATACAAAATTCCTGAAGTCAGATGAATATCCCTTCAGTTTCTGCCTCCAGCACTGGTTGATATCTTGAAGAGTGCAGGGAGCAAGAATATAATAGATTGATTAAAATTTGCTACTTTTAATTAATATGTATCTTTTAGTCTACTGAGGGGAAACTTAAGCAGACAGGATAGAGTCACGTAAAACAGAAGAGAAAGGTGTAGGATCACTGTCAGCAGGAGGGAAGGGATGGAGAACATCCATCTCTGTCTCCAGTCCTCTGGAAAGAAGCCAGCCGCAGAGCATGGCCCCACTTCTACCTTCTACTGGACAGCAGTAGAGAGCAGGGATGTGACCAAACAGGAGGCACAGGCAGGGGATAAACCTAGCAGTTTAGGTATTCCTACACAATAACTAGAGATTTTAGTAGCTTCTGCAGATAGAATTGTTGCATTATAGAATCATAAAATCATAAAGTGGTTTGGGTTCCAACCCAAACCATCTAGTTCCAACACTCCTACCAGCCTCACACTAGACTATGTCACTCAAGGCTCTGTCCAACCTGGCATTGAACACTGCCAGAGACATTTACCACTTCTTTGGGCAGCCTGTTTCAGTGCCTCACCACCCGCACAGTAAAGACCTTCTTCGTTATATTTAACCTGAACTTTCCCTGTTTAAGCTTAAACCCATTTCCCCTTGTCCTATCAGTCTTCATCAGTCCCTGATGAAGTCCTTCTCTGGCACCCTTGTAGGCCCCCTTCAGATACAAGAAGGCTGCTCTGAGGTCTCCATGCAGCTTCTCTTCTCGAGGCTGAACAACCCCAATTTTCTCAGCATTCCATTTTCCAAAATTGTTGGATTGCTACAGATCTCAATCATGTAAATTAACAAGTAGCACTTTCTTCTTCATCATGCAACTGTACCAGTGCAAGTGTGCAATTGTTGAGACACTATGTTAATCCTTTAAGTGTTGAAACACAATGTAAGAAATAATTCCCTGCAGAGTTCAGACAAGTATTAATGAATTTCTGTGAGATGTAGTTAGGAATAAACTAAAGAATAATGCTAGTTACAAAACTGAACTCAGAGCTGGAGGAGATGGGGAAACAGATACTGTATACATTTTTTAATTAGATTTCATATAATCAAATATTTAACCAGTCCAGTAATACGATTTCGCACCAATACGACTAAACAAACCAAAAGCTTCTTTCCAGGCAGGCAGATTTTTCTCTTTTAAGAGCAATTCAACAACCTAACTGAATATCTTTGGACTCATTTAGATCATAATTTTAACTCTCTTACTAAGCAGCTTTGAGTGTTTCGTCCAAATTACAGTCTTCTAGTAAATTTATGCCTAAACTTTCTGATGACCACTGATATTCTGTACTCCATTAAAAAGGAAAGAAGATAGTGTATCATAAATATATTTTCTCTTCCAGAAAGGGAAACCTGAGGGTAGCAGTAGCTCAGAATTGCTCTTTCTCTGTATAAAAAGCCTGTAGTTTCTTGTACAAAGAATAATAACTTCTTCAGCAAATAATAACTTCTAAAATAAAATATTTAATATATGAAAAGGACAAAGCATTTGATTTCCTTTAAAAATTTTCATCTTACAGAAAATGACTGAACAATTTAATTCTTCTGTGGTTTAGGTTCTTGTGTGAAAAAGGAGAAAGAAATAAACCTTTTAACTGTACTAGGCTACAGAAAGTCCATATGCACTTTAAATACAAGAAGACAATATTTCACAGCTGCCAGAGGTACTAATGAGAAGCCAATGCCATGGGATCTGCTCACATATCAGTGGAAACATCGGGCTTTCAGGCACATTAAGTTACTGAGCTTGGAATAGCTTGGAGGGGCAAAAAAACCCAAACAGTATCACTTATCTGTGATCACTGTACACTGATCGATGTACTTACTTACAAGTTTCAAACTGGATTTTCTAAGGTGGCAGAAAAAGCCATCAGCACAATGAAGCAGAGCCAAAAAATCCAAGGGTGCTTGTCCCAAGACCTCATTACAGGAAAATTGAAGGATGCACACATCTTTTCCTAGTTAGGCCAACTTTTCAGCTCTGTGGTTGAAATTTTTGATGCTATCCAAGAGATCAGACTAACTGTTTCTCTGGCTGCAAACACATGAAATATAACCTCAAGAAGTGCTCAAACCTATATTATTAGGGATATGTATTGATAAAGACATTAACTATTATAAAACAATTATTTTTTTAGTAACTGTACTTAACCTCCATCTTCATTGCATTAACTGAACAAACAGAAACAACTAGGATGATGTCTGAATTTTTCTGATTATTTCAGTATAGAAGATAAAACCATTTTAAACAATTCTGTAACATAGCAGTTATGTGAAAGAGAGACATGGGGGAAAAAATGGTAGTTTATCTGATTTCTGTATCTGGACCTGACATTCCCCAGTTAAATTTAGACAACAAATATTCCAAACAAAATATAGACAAATTTAAATCAGATATTTATATAAAGAAATCCTTGGATGGAATTCAGGTACAGTCTGTTGATACAGAAATAGCAAATCATGCCAAATCTGCAAAAAAATTTTGTGATTTTTTTATTTTACTTTCTAAACCCCCAAACTTTATGCAGCTCAGTGCTTCTTTTATGTCTTTATGGATGTCCTGGGTTTAGCAGTCGCAATCAATTTTTCTCCTCCTTAGTAGCTGGTGCAGTGCTGTGTTTTGACTTTCAGCCTGGGAGCAGAGCTGACAACACTGATGTTTTTAGTTGTTGCTCAGTAATGTGTACTCTGACCAAGGACTTTGTGAGTCTCATGCTCTGCCAGGGAGGAGGGGAGGCCAGGAGGAAGCAGAGACGGGACACCTGACCCAAGCTAGCCAAAGGGGTATTCCATACCACAGCATGTCATGCCTGGGGAGGTAACTGCAAGTGACCTGGAAGGGCACTCACTCTCTTCTGGGTTGGGCTCGCTTTGGTGGGTGGTATCATGTTCTCTTCCCTTGTTATTTCTCTTATCATTATTATCGTTGGTGGTAGCAACAGTGATTTGCATTATACCTTAGTTACCGGACTGTTCTTATCAACCCATGGGAGTTACATTCTTTCGATTCTCTTCCCCATCCCTCCGGGAGCGGGAAGGGGGGAAGAAACTGTGTGGCTGACTGAGTTTAAACCACGACAATAGATTAACATGATTGAAGTACACAAAGATGCATGAGAATTCTGAAGCCAAAATTAAAGAAAAAAAATGATAAATTCAGAGCTGGTTGAGCCCATAGATAGAGAAGATCCTTAGGCTTGTCTGTACTTTTCTTACATAATTCTGAATGAAGAACCCAGTCCAGCAGATATATGATTCTCTAAGACACAGAACAGGCTTTGGTCTTACAGTTAAGGAGTAAGAGTGATGCCTAAAGTTGCTACAGTAGTTCCTTTTAACTGAATCAGAACTTGATGAAAAGAGAAACACAGAATAGGTTGGAGTAGTGAGAACTAATCACAAGCTTGCAGAAATACTGTCTTTTTGGAGAAATTCACTGATATTGCCTCAACTATTTTAAAAATAAACAAGTGTACAAAGAATTAGAACACATAAATTCCTACATTAAAATGAGATTGGCTCATTTACAGAAGGAATACAGAAGCCTGCAGCCAACAAAAGGGCTGCACAGTGGGAGACTTGTCCCAGCAAACAACAGTTCACACCTGTAAATGACTCTGAATAGGCTTGCACACAATGTTAGGCATGGCATTTATCCATTGTTTAGAAGCAATACTAATGTAATCTCTTATGATATTGTTTTAAGTGAAATGAAAGCTTAACATGAATCATTTACTTGCAAATCATCAACTAACTCACCATAGCACTTGCCAGAGGACCCATAAAGTTCCAGTGCATCCTAAAGCTATATAAATAATAACTATTTCATCTTTGTTGACAATTATGATAAGGTTGTTGATGGTGGGATTACAGAAATGTAGTATTTCAGAGAAAATTCCATTTAAACATCATTTGTTATTTAAAAACCTAAAATACATATTTGTATCAAGAACAAAAACAAACTGAAAGCATTCTCACAGAAGTTTCACTTACAATTCCAACACTTTCTGATTAGAAAGCATGTCCGTCAAATTTAAGGGTTAAAAAACAATATTTAAGTAATATGAACAAAATCTAAACTTTTAACTTGATACACTTGAAAGATTTAAGACTTTTACAAATTCATTCTGCTTTTTCATGTTAATGCTTAGATGAACACAAACTAAAGGCATTAAATATTTTGGCAGTTTTCTTTCTTTCTTTACTGGATTTATTTGACTAAAAATACCCTAATCTTAAACACCAACACACTCAATCTGCTAGCAGTTTTGGAGGGATATTTCAGTAGTGAGTGATTATAAAATATTGTCCTACTGTTATTTGTGCACTCAAAGTGTTCAGCCCCAGGCATTTTGCACTTTGAAAATAGTAACTGTAAAAACATGTTAGAGAAACTAATTAGGAGAAAATAGAAGTCATAAAGGAGAAAATAGTCTCATAGAATTTCTATAAAATAATAGTATTTATACAGATCCTGAATATGAACAGGGCTGTTATGTTTTTTTTTTTCTTTAACAGTTAAAAGGCATTAAAAACCAAAACCAAACAACAACAATGAACAGCAGCATAGCCCAGGAATTTTGGAGGTGTGAGTGGTAAAAGAGCATAGACATACCATATCTAAAAGCACTGAAATTTTAAGATTATATTGTTTAAGCTGGTCTTTTCTGTTTTAACAATGAGCAGAGATCCACACCTCTGGAGGCTTATTTATCATATCTCCATTTTCCTCTTGACTTATATCAGTATTAATTCCTCTTTAACATCAATTCTCCACCGATTTTAAAGTCTCAACAACCTGCTTAGGCAAGGTCCTTAACCTTTAGTCTGGTTGTGCTCAGGGAACAGGATCCTTCCTGAAATGTTTGTACTTACTCATCTGTTTCAAGTGTCCACGGGAAAATCAAGGGGTCCTAAGCCATATACTGCCCTTCCCCTGAATGAATAAAGCTAAGATGTAAGTCTGGTAGTCAGAGTTCACAGCCACTGATTTATTTTGCTGAACTCCTTTTCAGTTGTGTAACTGTTGTGGTTTAAACCCAGTCAGCCACACAGTTTCTACTCCCTCTGCCCCATCCCGGAGGGATGGGGAGGAGAATCGAAAGAATGTAACTCCCACAGGTTGATAAGAACAGTCCAGTAACTAAGGTATAATGCAAATTCCTACTGCTACCACCAGTGATAATAATGATAAGAGAAATAACAAGGGAAGAGAATACGATACCACCCTGTTAGCGTAAGAACTGACACATAACCACCTGAATGGTTATATGAGGTGCTTTATTGCAGAGCTGGGAAACCAGGGGCACGCGCCCAAATCTGGCTTCGAACCCGTCACATCATGTTCGCACTCTATACACTAAAATTTCGTAACTAATACATATGCATTAAGGATTACTTCATTAGTCCATTACGACATCAGCCTCTTCTGCGCTTGCACGGCCCCCTCTGGTGGTCATCCCGATGAAGTAAGGAGTCTTTCTCAGTTGAAGTAAGGAGTCTTCCTCCACTTATTCTTTTCTTATTTCTTTCTGTTCTTTGGACAGGCCCCAACCATTATGTGAATGTCAGCATTCTCACTTCCTCGCTTGGCTTGTCCTTTTATGTTGCAATGATTTCACAAAGCTACCAATATTGCAGAGATGAAACTTTCTGCTGCTTAAGATACATGGTTTCCATTTCTAGACAAAGCTTCCTTGTAAGTAATGCAGAAATTGTGAATGTCTGCATTATCAAGACGCACAGTTAGACAAGGCTTCCCTGTTCTAAACTACAAGGTCTTAGGCCACGCATCCTGTGTCCTTCTCATTGTTGCGCTAATTTCTACTGCTGAGGCTACCACAGCAAAGTCACAACATTCTTTTAATATACAGAAGCCTACTATTGATTCAAAAACTTTTCAAATATAATCATTTCTCTTGCAGTATATAATCATTTTAACATGAAATTTCACTCTTTTTCTAACAACCCGCCAAAGCAAGCCCAACCCAGAAGAGAGTGAGTGCCCTTCCAGGTCACTTGCAGTTACCTCCCCAGGCATGACGTGCTGTGGTATGGAATACCCCTTTGGCTAGCTTGGGTCAGGTGTCCCGTCTCTGCTTCCTCCTGGCCTCCCCTCCTCCCTGGCAGAGCATGAGACTCACAAAGTCCTTAGCCAGAGTAAACATTACTGAGCAACAACTAAAAACATCAGTGTTGTCAGCTCTGTTCCCAGGCTGAAAGTCAAAACACAGCACTGCACCAGCTACTAAGGAGGAGAAAAATTGATTGATACTGCTAAACCCAGGACAGTAACTAACAATGAAAAGGCCATGATTTGTTACTAATCTCAGCATGATTGAGGTTGGAAGAGACCTCTTGAGTTCATCCTGTCCAAACCCCTGTTCAAGCAGGGTGAGCTACAGCACATCATCAAAGACTGTGCCAAGTATCTCCAGGGATGGATACTCCACAAGCTCCCCGGAGAAGCTTTTCCAGTGCTCAACCATCCTTACAAGAAGAGTGTTTTTTTCTTGTATTAAGATGTATTTTCCCATGATTTTATTTGTCCTAATGATGATTGTGAGCAGCAGGTTATAATTCAACTGATGATCAAGTTTGTTCAAGGAGAAATCAGATGCAGAAAACAGTAAGCAATTCTTATTCCAAGTGGGTTTCTGCAATGATGATGAACTGGGCTTGTTCTTAGCTGTATTTATAAAATGTTCAATTCTACTAATTGAAATTCCCAATGATAATGATTTCTTATAATGCAATCTACATGCATTAAGTAGATTTTTCTGTACTTATTATTAATAAATCAATGTATAAATAGATAATTTCTTTACACACATTTAAACAGGCCAGTGGTATGGCTAACGGTGTTTTTCCATTTGTGGCAGATATATGGTACAGCAAACCATTCTGTGATTGTGATTGAATAAGAAGGTAAAAATCTCTGGATATGTAGATATGCATGTAGTATGCATGAGATCCCCTACAGGTCCAAGTAGAACCAGTATTTAATTTCTGCCATAGACGTTGTCAGTGATTTAAAATTTTGATTCCATTTCTACGTGTCAAGCAGGTTTTAATCCTCTTCCAGTGTTAAAAAACAGAAGTTTGCTCATGTGCCTTCACCTTTGACTATTTTTCATTCACTCTTTCATTTTCACAGAAGTGCAATGCCAGACACACTCACAGGGGCATGCAGGGCTACAAATCACAGTAAGCACCCACATATATCCGAATTTATGGGATTTGTTGCTTCATTCTATTTTTGAGACTTCATCAAGATCATTATTATGCTATAACATTTGAGCTATCATACACTCCCTTAAGACAAGGAGGTTTAACTTGATAACCTTCAGGAAACTTATTTTTTTCCACCCACCACAGCTGATAAAACATTAAGGATTCAGTTTTCATGAGAACTTTGCAAAATTAGTTTCAGGCAAAGTTGGACAAATTAAGGCTCTAGTTTGTTCTGTACTACCCAATCAAGATGACCTCTGCTCTTCCTCATAAAAAGGCAAAGGAAGTTTGAGAATGTGGTTCAAAGAGAAAATGAACCAAATTTAGGGGTACTAACTAGAATAAGAATGTTGAGATCACCAGTGCAAAATTAGTGTATATTTTTTTCGCTAATTCAGATTTGCTAATAAAGATAGTGTATTTTGTGTTACATGTTCTCTTACATAAACATAGTTATTTAAAGCATATGGTCAGTAGGACATACTTATTATGTGCCTTGTCTAATTAAACATTAATGATATCTTATCTCTCCATCTTACATGGATCCTTTTGAGCAATATCGCATGGAGAAAACTAGTAACTGAAACCATAGCCTGAAAGGATGCACATAGGAAAACACTTGCTGAACACACAAGTTGCTTTTTGCCTCAAGTATCTTCTGTCTAATTTTGAAGAAAAGATTATTGGAAAAAAATTATAATGCAACAGAATAAGGAAGGAATAATAATAGAAAAAACATTTTCCAGCACCAGCTGCATCAGGACAAGAGTATAATAACAGAATTTTTTAGAATGTTTAATCATTATGAGTTCATATTTGATCCACATAGCCTCACTAATATTACTGGGGTTTATTTCAATTATCCCTTGGTTTTCTACTTCTATTTTTTGCTAAGGTGACTAGGACATTTACCACATTTATTGACTTACTAAGGTTATTAATGAAGACAAAAATCCCCAAATGAAAAATTAAATAATCACTGAATAATTTCATTTAAAAAGAAAAACTAAGCCTTAACCTTATTCAACAGATAGCACTTATAATTAACAATATCAGAATAATTATGTTGGTTGATAGCCCAGAGAACATAAGTTGAAGTCTTATGCAGGGCTGATGAGCAGTAAGTTTGAAGCCAGTTTTAATAAGATGGTGTATCCTTACTGTATTATTCTGAATGTAATCCTATGAGCAGATTTAGAAATTTGATGACAAAATCTGGAAATTTCAGCCAATTTTAAACTCAAGAAAGATAAAGTTAACATTAGAAGGATGTTGATTTCAGATTCTTTTGAGTGATGACTGTATCAGTTCAAACATCACCATTAATGGCAGTGTAATATCATCATAAGAGGCAATCATTTTTTAAATATGAAAACTAAATGCTGAACCTTAAATTAAGAAATAGCTTTGGAAACTTAGTTTCCTATGACCCATAGTTCTAGCTAGATTAAAATATATCTATTTCTAGTTTGGATTATTATTTTTTTTTCCCAACACTCTACTAACGGGACAGCCTGTGAAATGTAAGGTATAAGATGTGCTTTGCCACCAGCATAAAATGGGCCTTATTGTAATTAAAGTCTATTTAAAATAAGGTGGTAAAGACATTCTGTTTTTCAAAACATCATTAATAGTAAATAAAAGCAAAGTTTTATATGGTGAAATCTAATAGAACAATCCAGAGGGACCTTGACACGCTTGTAAAGGGGGCTGATGTCAACCTCATGAAGTTTAACCATGCCAAGTGCAAGGTCCTGTACCTGGGTCGGAGCAATCCCAGGCACAGCTACAGGTTGGGCAAAGAAGAGATTCAGAGCAGCCCTATGGAGAAGGACTTGTGGGTGTTGGTCAATGAGAAAATGAGCATGAGCCAGCTTCAGTGGGCGCTTGCAGCCCAGAAAGCCAACCATATCCTGGGCTGCAACAAAGGGAGCGTGACCAGCAGGGCGAAGGAGGTGATCCTGCCCCTCTACTCTGCTCTCGTGAGACCTCACTTGGAGTATTGTGTGCAGTTCTGGTGTCCTCAACATAAAAAGGACACGGAACTGTTGGTACAAGTCCAGAGGAGGGCCACGAGGATGATCAGGGGACTGGAGCACCTCCTGTTATGAAGACAGTCTGAGAAAGTTGGGGCTGTTCATCCTGGAGAAGAGAAGGCTGTGTGGAGACCTCATAGCAGCCTTCCAGTATCTGAACGGGGCCTCTAGGGATGCTGGGGAGGGACTCTTCATTAGAGACTGTAGTGACAGGACAAGGAGTAAAGGGTTAAAACTTAATCAGGGGAAGTTTAGATTGGATATAAGGAGGAAATTCTTTCCTGTTAGGGTGGTGAGGCACTGGAATGGGTTGCCCAGGAAGGTTATGAATGCTGCATCCCTGGCAGTGTTCAAGGCCAGGTTGGACGAATCCTTGGGTGATATGGTTTAGTGTGAGGTGTCCCTGGCCACGGCAGGGGGGCTGGAACTAGATGATCTTAAGGTCCTTTCCAACACTAACTATTCTATGATTCTATGAATTTAACTCATCTGTAACTCTTAATATTCACCATCACTATTTAAACATCCTTGAACCAAACAACTTTGTGCATTGCAAGCATCAATAATAAGTTTTAACTAAAATATTAAAAGTACAGACACAATATAAATACTTTTAGCAGCTGGCATTAAGAGTTTAAATTATAATTTCATATGTTATTGAAACAGATACCTTACAGACTTCATTTATTACAATTTTGGACAATAAAATCACAGCAGAGTTGAATGGATTTTGCACAAGGATTCTTAGAATCAATCAACAGAAGAAAACAGAAAACGAAGAGCTTTGGAATATTTTTTTCCCCGCAACAGCATAAAAGGGAAGAAACAGCCCCCTTGGTGTGTATATATTCAATCCACATTTGTATTAAATCAGTTTTGGTTTATTACTTTCAAAAAATGGTAAGAGATTGAAAAAGACATCAGATTCTCCTCTGTGCTGATATCTATCCTTGTGGCATTGCCAGTAAGCTGACTATTGCTCCCTAGGGTTTTTCAGCTAATCTATACAAGTCACAGGAAACTGCATGTATGCTGTGGTGTATCAGAGCTTCTTGGCTGTCAGTCACCCTTCTTGCCCCAGCTGTTTAGCAGTCTTCGCACTAAAAATGGATTGTGGGTGAATACTTGGGTTGATTTGATGGGTTTATAGTTGATTTGATATAGCTTTTACTGAATGAATAAATAACATGGACAGAATTCATGCTTTGTGTAATTCCATTAGAATGGATTGGCTTACGCAAGGGATCAAAGTAGTTTGCTGGTAGATAAGTGTACATAGGGGTAGAAAATTACTGTGGTACCTTGTCGTGGTTTAAACCCAGTCAGGTAACTTGTTCACTCACTCCCAGTGAGTGGTGCCGAGCTGACAACAATCGAGGTCCGTGTCCGTCTCCCCCCCCCCTCCCGCACCGGGGCTCTCCCCTTCCCCGCTCCCGGAGGAACGGGGAGGAGGATGGAGAGAGTGCAACTCCTACGGGTTGAGACAAGAACAGTCCAGCAACAAATCACCACCGCTACTATCAGCTAAAACAATGATAAGGGAAAATAACAAGGGAAGAGAATACGATACCACCGGTCAAGAAAGCGAGTTCCACCCGGAAGCCCCTGTCCTTCCGGGTAACTCCCAGTTACCCCCCCACCCCGGGCATGACGTGCTGTGGTATGGAATACCTCCCCGGCTAGCCCGGGTCAGGCGCCCCGTCTCTGCTTCCTCACAGCTTCCCCTCCTCCCTGGCAGAGCATGAGCCTCACAGAGTCCTTGGTCAGGGTAAACATCACTTAGCAACAACCGAAAACATCGGCTTCACCAACACTGTTCTCAAGCTAGAAGTCAAAACACAGCACTGCACCAGTTAACACAAAGGAAAAAAAAATGACTGCTACCCAGGACATACCTTCCTTCCCTGAAGGTGTAAAATGTGACATAGAGAAAAATGCCAAGGCCAGAAAAAACAAAAGATATTTAATCTGTAAAGAATTAGCTAGACATTCCATACTTGAAAAGGTCTAGTGCTCACTCTGGAACTGCTTTGGACAAAAAGAAGTATTAACATTCTTTGGCCCTTTTTCTTCGGCCCTTTTTCTTCGGCCCTTTTTCTTCATAAGTACAATATCAATTTCCTTCTCAAAACAACAGAGATCATCCCATCATCAGAGACACAATCACCATCATAAAAGCGTTTTCTTTGTATGCTCTTCAGAGGGTTCACCTGTTATCAGCCAATCCTGGCACTAGATTTAAAGGACCCAGTCAAAGTATAACATATAAAAAATGTTAAAAAGCAAGGAACTGTCTCTGAAACAGGTCTTGTGAGCTCAGTTAATAATGCTACACATTCATGTGCCTTTTGATGCAGTTCACATACCAAGAACTTGTGAAAAGCTATTGCTTGTCACTTGACTAGAATAAACTAGACAACTGATTAGTGTCACAGAGCAGAAATATCCCATAACCCTTTAAATAGGCTTCAAAGAGTATTGTTAAACCAGTTACCTTAAAACTTAGGCTTTGACACTTGCATCTCATGCAACCTTAATTAAAAACAAACAAAAACCCCACCCCACTCGTTGGTTTCTTTCTCTTCTGAGCTGATGATCTACTGAAGCTTAAGGAGATCGGGTCTGCTCTTCTGTCCTTTTAGCTCATGCATTCATCATTAACAGCTTAGAGTCATTACCTTTTTTCCACTGGCTGACTATTCTGAGCATGATGTACTGGAGGACAGATAGAAAGAGACAGGCTGATTTTTGTAAGTTATAATACCAAAAGGTGGAAAAAAGTTGTTGTGTAATAAAATTGTGTAATAAAGTTATGTAATAAAATTACAGTAATAAAATTATGGTAAATTGACATGGGCGAAAGGGTATGAAACTTCAGAGGCTATTCAGAATTCATTAATTTTTTAGAGGAGGAAAAGGAGAGAAAGAAAGGAGCTGTAGCTTGATGTTGGAATTATGGAAAGGCCAAATGTTTTATTGGTGTAGCTGGGCATAATTCAACTGAGTTTAAATAGAACTCTGTATATCCATTTATAGTAGCTAAATTTCAGAAACGAAAAATGCTTTGTATATTTTGCTTTAAATTCATGGGACTGGATGTGATACACAGCCTACACCAAAGTTAATAATAATAAAAAAGTTTGAAGAGCTACAAAGGCTACATAGCAGTGAGGGACCATAAACCCTCTTTATATTAGAGGCTGGGGAGTAGAAAGTAACTACTACTATGTCAGTGCCACATGAAAAATGGATTACTGTCAATGGGAATAAAACAAGGCCATGGTATCAGCTAAGTTCGTTCCCATCTTTTTCTTCTGCCTAATCTGCCAGTTTAAATTTTATATTACTCTCCCCCCTCTGAATCTTGTTTAGTAAGATTTTACTTTAGATAAGATGATAATTGAATAAATTGCTAGTTTATGCTAATATGCTCATTAGAGAGAGTTAGATATTTCTACTGAAACAATTGGTCTGGAAACTATTTTTTTCAAAAACTGTATACATTCATATATATATGTCAGTGTTATATTGCTGTGATTGAAATTGACTCAAATGAAATGAAAGTCATAAAGCATAACATTCCTTGCTCTATTGTTTTAGCATACATATTGTGGATAGAGAAGACTACTAAGGAAAACATCCTCATAAATTTTGATCTCATTTTCGTCCCCTTCTCGGCTTGCTTTTCCCGCTGTTCAACAAATTATCTTTAATAAATGAAATATCTCAAATGCAAACCATATGGTTTTAGACTGAAACAAGGCTAACATCTTAAATGACTGGTGGTTACTCATATCCATGCTGCTTTTCTATTCTACCATAGAATAGAAAGTTGTGGTGGGTAAACTAGCAAAACACACTTGAATTATTTAGTTGTTGTTTTTTTTTAGGACTACTCAGCTGAATACATTGACCCTTATTCAGAAAGCATAAAGGAGCCTGAATTTTCAAGTTAGGTGGGGTTAACACCTCACTAGCAATTAAAGGGCCTTATAGCTGGTTAGTTCAGGTAGCTCTTTCCTGGAAAACACTGCCTATGTGTCCAGGGGAAATTCTTGTTTAATATGAATTTCAAATGTAGCTGGTTTTCAAAACTTACTACTGAGATCTATCTAACATTAGTGTGTCTTTTATCCCAGTCTCATTGCTTTCTCTTCAATTTATTACAGTTTTATGGAAATTACAAATCAGATGTGAGAACATAGGGAGGAGTTATTTTTAGCAAGCTTTAATATCCTGTTAGCAAACTCTCCAGAAAGAGTTAAGAAATATTGTCAGAGTGGATATTCTTTATTCCTTCTCTCCATCTTCTTGCTTACTAAAAATAAACCAGATTTATATACAGTTTTATAGAAAATCACTGTGTAATAAAAAGTCCCCATTATAGAGTGTCAATGGATGTGATAACATGCATAATTAATTAGAAAATTAACCTTTTACATTTCTCTCCTTAATCAGCTGCAACAGATGACTACAGAATATCACACTAGCAGCTGCATTTGCTGTATTTCCATGCCAGTAGGGAGAAGCTGACTATGCTTGAGGAGAGAAAAGAGGAGAATTGAGTCTATGACTATGAAAAATACAGTGGTTAAGATGGCATGGTGGTTTTTCGCATTTTTTTTTTCTTTTCCTTGCACTCCTGCAAAGGTGCATTACTAAGTCCGGGCATTGCAAGGACATGTCAGAGCCCCTCAGATTTTCTTGATTTCTGGTAAAAATCATAGAATCCTAGAATGGTTTCGGTTGGAAGGGACCTTAAAGCTCATTCAGTTCTTACTCCCTGCTATGGGCAGGGACACTTTCCACTCCAAGGTTGCTCCATGCCCTGTCCAATCTGGCCTTGAATGCATGGAGCATCCCTAGAGTACCAAATATATTTGTTGTGTATCGTAGCTTTCTACCTTTCTATCTTATTCTGATTCTGTACTTCACTCATGCTCCTTTGGAGCTTCATTCTTAGAAACACGATCAGAATCTGTTTAGTTAGGCCTGATCAACAGAAAGGCTTAAATATATATAGCAAACTTAGCTTTAGATTCTACTCCTGAAGGTGTTCCACTGTCCGTAAGTCATACTGACTAGGAAGATAGGATTCAAGAGGCCCTTTTCATGCTTAAATTCCCTTGAGGTGAGGAGTCCCAGACCTCAATTTTAGGATTTTATCAATTTGTTAATCAGTGAGTTTTAACACATGGTAAAATGAACAGGAGTGTCGCAGACTGGCCTGATTGCTAAGACTGGGAAAAGCACAGTGGTGAAGCACCACCACCACTTTCTTCCCCTTTGACACAGTTTTCAACATCAAGCAGATACAGCTGTGTTTTTCAAGGTATCGAAGCCTTCTGGCGCAACAGGATGTTTTCTGATGGGAAGTAGATGTGGATATGCAAAGCAAGTGAAAGCTTTGTCCACTTTCAACCCCTAGAGAGATGAGCTCTCCAGGGTGCAGATGTACAAAAAAGGCTAAGATTAGAGAATCACAGAATAGTTAGGGCTGGAAAGTACCTTAAGATCACCTAGTTACACCCTGCCCTGCCGTGGGCAGGGACGCCTCACACTAGACCATGTTGGAGTTTTTTTTTAACAGTATCTGAAGTTCAAGTTCAGTAGCCCTTTGCAACATCTCTGAGTTCTGTTAGCCTCCAATATTTCCTGTATGCATCTTGAAGTCCATGTTCCGTCACGGCTAAAATTACCTCATACCCAGCAGATGAGCAACACTACCCCAATATTGTCCATGAGGACACCATCTCAATGATAAGAACATGCAGACAAAATATTTAAACTGTCAGAAAAGAATGAATTTTGGTTAATGGTTATTTCTATAGGTGTATGCTATATGAAAGCACTTTCACGAGAAAGACAGGGGAACTTTAAAAGTTGTATATTACAACGTGATTTGCAGATGACTGAAAGCTAAGATGAAGTATCAGTTGGTGGCAGATGGTACAACTAGAGAGTTTTTATCTATTTAGTTTTATCATAACCCTGAGCCAAATGGGGATTAATCATTGAAAAAAATAATTATATTCTTGCAATCTTTGAATTCCATTTGTATTTGCATATCCTGTTTCATTGCCTAGAATTTGGCTTTAGAACATGAATCCAAACTTTCAGGCAAAATTCTCATCCTGTACCAAACCATTAAGTTTTTTAATTCTAAACATTTCTAAATGTGGCGGTCTGGTAAAGATCCTGCTGATTGGAAAGGGAGATATATAACCCCAATTTTTAAAAAGAGAAAAGAGGAAGTCCTAGGGGACTACAGGCCAGTTAGTCTGACATTGATTCCTTGCAAGATCATGGAGCAGATCCTCCTGGAAACCATGCTGAGAAATATGGGCAATAAGGGGGCAACTGGTGACAGCCAAGATGGCTTCACTAAGGGCAAATCATGCCTGACAAATTTGATGGCCTTTTACAATGGGGACACAACATTGGTGGATAAGGGGAGAGCAATTGATATCATCTACCTGGACTCAGGCAAGGCATTTGACAGTGTCCTGCACAGCTTGTTCAGCCTGGAGAACAGAAGGCTCCAGACAGACCTTATAAACAATCTTCCAATACCTAAAGGGACCAACAAGAATTCTGGAGAAGGACCTTTTACAGGGGCATGTAGAGACAGGACAAAAGGAATGTTTTTAAAATGAAAGATGAGAAATTTAAATTAGATCTTAGGAGTTCTTCCCTGTGAAGCTGGTGAGGCCCTGGCACAGGTTGCCCAGAGAATCTACGGCTGTTCCATCCCTGGCAGTGTTCAAGGTAAGGTTGGATGGGGCTTGGAGCAACCTGGTCTAGTGGAACCATTCCATGACTGATTCTATGATTCTAAATCAGCTTTGAAGGACCACAGAGCAAGATAGGTCTGTCTCAGGAAATGTAGACTGTTTTTGTTGGACATTGGTATTCAAAGCAGTAATGCCCCAGTGCCTGATAAAACAGAATGCTTCTGGGCACATTGTATAAGACCCATCACAGTAAACATTAGACAACTAAAAGTTGTAATCTAAACTAGTCATCTAGTCTTCCTTTATAGTCAATGGAGAAAAATGAACACCTTCAGGGGGTGGTTCATCTCATAGAATATAAACCCTAAGACAGCTTAGATAGATTGTCTGACAACTTAGTTCTCTTAATAAAAAGAGATTATACAACTAGCTTAAATAAAGACAATCTTTCAGACATTTGAAATTAGACAAGACAAATCCCATGTTTCATTCCTGTTTGGAAAATCAAAGAACATAGAATAAGAAAAAAATACTGTGGCTTACAAAATTAAGTTGTCCCAAGAGTAAGTTAACCAAATAATTGTAAAATATTTTCAAACTATTTCTTCCAGATTTTTTTTTTTAAGAACTTGCCTAGTGGGCACATATGGTGTCCAGAAATGCCTTAACCAACATTTTTTGAAAGATCTTATAATGTCTAAAATTTGAAACATGAATTCACTTTTGTTTGCAGGAATTTAAAGTATGTCTTTACATATTTAAAGGATGTAAGCATAGGTTATAGTGTGCATTTTGGCAAGAATACCAGGGGAAAGGACTATGGGTATTCTAGTAGGGTGGTTGAAATACAAATCACCAAATCATAAAACAAGAAGGGGGAAAAATATAAAAAAATCCATATTCTTTTACTACAGCAAAAGATAATCACAGTGGTATAAAATCTTCAAGCGTAAGTCTTAGAAAGGACACTAAGGAAGTAAAATCCCATTACAATCCATATTACCATGTCAGACAGGCTGAACTACTTAGAGAAGAAATTTGGACATGATAAAGCTGACATAAATAGCAGAATCTGCTTTATAAAACAGTATCATCAATGGTTAATGACATTTCATGTTATTTAATATATATTTTCATTTAAGTGTTCTCACAGTACTTTCACATACAGATGACAGACTGAAAGCAGTTAGCTATTTTACTCATCTGGAATTCTTTGCATTCCTATCATGTGATACTCAGGGTCCCTTTTACCTAATATATAGATGATAATGACGTGTTCTGCAATGGTATCTAAATATTATTTGAACACTGAAGGCATTTTTATTTCAAGCACCTTTGATTTTGCCAATTGAATCTCTGAACTAATAAAAAAAAAATTAGTAGTACATAAAAGTCAGTGAGACAATCTGTGCAAATTTTAAACGACATTTAAAAAATATCTACAACAAAATGGAAGGCCATATGATCAGTAGGTAAATTATTTGCTTATGGAACGGGGAAAAAAACTGCAGCTTATGTTACAGAAGTAATCAGGACTTAACTGTTCACATGTGCCATAGTATATTCATATAACCGCTATCAGTCAGAGATTACCAGGCATCTGTACACTTCAACACCTCTTCCATAAACTCCCCTGTATTATTCAATGCAGTAAAAAGTTCACAGCAGATAAATTTTGAGTGTTACTGCTGCAGAATATGTGGTAAAGCATAGCAACCCTATCAGAAACATGCACCTGGAAAAGATGTTTAATGTACAGGAAAAGAATATTGCAGAGGTCCATCATCACTTACCACCACTGCTGAACGGAAGGAGGTCTAGTCTGTTCTTGCAGTCTGTGATATACAACTGTGCTGTTCAGCACAACAGAAGTTGACAATGAAAACTATTCTTTAACTCAGCAAGTTGAGAAAATTGGGGCTGTTCAGCCTGGAGAACAGAAGCTGCATGGAGACCTCAGAGCAGCCTTCCAGTGTCTGAAGGATGCCGGGGAGGAACTCTTTATCAAGGAATGTAGCAATAGGACAAGGGGTGATAGGTTCAAATTCAAACAGGGTGTCCTGGGTTTAGCAGTAGCAGTCAGTTTTTCTCCTTCTTGATAGCTGGTGCAGCATGATGTTTTGACTTTCAGCTTGGGAACAGTGCTGATGACACCTATGTTTTCAGTTGTTGCTAAGTAATGTTTACCCTGACCAAGGACTTTGTGAGGCTCATGCTCTGCCAGGGAGGGGGGGAAGCCGGGAGGAAGCAGAGACAGGACACCTGACCCAAGCTAGCCAAAGGGGTATCCTATACCACAGCACGTCATGCCCAGGGAGGTAACTGGGAGTTACCCAGAAGGACACGGGGTCTTATGGGTCAGACTTATTTCTTGTGGGGTGGTATCGTATTCTCTTCCCTTGTTATTTCCTCTTATCATTGTTGTCGATGGTGGTAACAGTGGTGATTTGTGTTGTACATTGGTTGCTGGTCTTTTCTTGTCTCAAACCATGGGAGTTGCATTCTTTTGATTCTTCTCCCCATCCCTCTGGGAGCAGGGAAGGGGAGAGCCCCGGGGAGGAAGGGAGGGGGGGGGGGGGGGGGGGGGGGATGGGAGTGGGGGAGTGGAACGTGGGCCTCAACTGCTTCCAGCCTGGCACCACTCACTGGGAGTGAGTGAACAAGCTGTCTGGGTTTAAACCACAACACAGGGGAAGTTCAGGTTACATATAAGGAAGAAGTTCTTCCCTGAGATTGTGGTGAGGTACTGGCACAGGCTGCCCAGAGAAGCTGTGGCTGACCCACCCCTGGCAGTGCTTAAGGCCAGGCTGGACAGGTCTTGGAGCAACCTGGCTTAATGGAAGGTGTTCCTGCCCATAGCTGGGTATTGGAACTGGGTGATCTTAAGGTCCTTTCCAACCTAAACCCCCAAACCATTTTATGATTCTATGATTCATACTATTTTAGAAAGTGGGAATGATAAGGAAAGAAAACTTTTTTGGTCTGTTTTGGTTTTTTTTTTGTTTTGTATTTTTTTTTTTTTTGTGTGTGTGCTATTTGTATGTTTGACAAAGAGCTTTGGTTTGGTTTTTTTCAGTCCAATATGCTGGTTAAATCTCTGGGTGAATTAATTACAAATCTTGCTTATTTAAATTTCTCTGTAGATTCAAATCGAGCTGTTTCTTTTTGCATAACAAACTATAGTAGGGAAGGCTTCATTTTAAAAATTAAAAGTAAAAATAAAATAAAATATTTAAGACTGATATATTCTGCCAAAGAATAGCAAGCTATTCACAATCCATTCAGCCTGGTATCTTGTTTTTGAAAATAGCCAGTTGTGAATGCATAGAAAAAAAAGTATCAGAACAGAGAAATTTATACTACAAGGCTTCCCTGGGAATTTTCTCAGCTTCCAGCAGTTTGGAATTTTATATCCAAGTGATTAATTTAATTTTGGCTTCAGCTTTGTTCTTTATAGCTCTTAATAGACATTTTTTTAATTTTTTAGTCTTCAGTAATTTTTTTAGTTTTTCTTCTTTAATAGCAAAAAAAAGTGATAATTACAAAACAATTTATAAAACAATGTTAATTCTTTATTTTGATTTTTGATGGTATATCTTTGGTTTACTTACTATTTTAGACATTACTGAAGTGTACATTATCTACATTCACTGAATATTAATACTTCAGAATATATTTTGTCAGTTCAGTAATACCTACATTTAGGCTTTATAGATCATCTTAGTGATATATAGATCAACAATTATTCTGGCCTTAAACCATAAACAGTCATTATCACAATAGAATAAATGATAAAATAGACCAGAAAAAAATTATTTGGGCTTAGGAAATATGATCTATAATGCTATTTGGATTTCAGATATGACAAAGCATTCACAGACAAAAGTTTGGGTTTCGTTTTAGCTCTAGGTCTGTAAGATGTAGCCATGCAAAGTGGGCTCCTTGATGATATGAAAGGTTTTTAAATCCAAACATTGAAAGTCACTGTATATGTGTAAAGAAATAAAGAACCATCTATTACACTGATGTAAAACCAGATCAAAATTACTAGAGAAAAGTCTGCAGGCTGTAACTTCTGAGTGTGGATTTTGTAGAGAGCTGGCTTCTGGCAGCAGTTTGTGTGCTTTACTGGCAGACTGCTACAACAGCTGCAGGGAATGAGGTGGTAAAGAATGATGGTCTAATGATTAGGTTATTAGGTCTTCCTGACAAATGGTTAGCATATGAACTGGTAGTTATAATTAATATCTGTTTTTTTTGGCTTCTGTGGGAGTGAGTGATAACAATCTTATCTAAATCAAGACAGTAGAGAAGACTGTCTTGATTTAGATAGATGCAAATACAATTTTGGACGGTAATTTACAAAGCACATAAAATCCGTAATTTCTTGTGGTGATTTTGAACAGACTGTACTATTGCCTTTCAGAGAATCAATGGAACCTCATTGACTGAAATGTGAGGAAATGATTTTGGAACATAACTATCTAGATTGGCTTCTATCTCATAGTCCTATGATAAATAGCTCTGTTGAATGAAAGCAGAGATTAAGATTTCAGTTCTGCTGTCAGTACAGAGGAGCTCTGTGTGCAAATTGACATCTACATAGGGGTAAATGCACAGTAGGGTGCTTTCCACAGGAGTTAAAGAAAACCAAAATAGCAAAAAGATGAGTAGCATAAATGATGTCGTTCTTTCAAAAATTGTTATCAGCATAAATAATTATAGTAAACATTACAGGATAAAATATAGTATGGAAGCCAGTGTCACCGAATTGAATTAAATAGAATATTTCAGTTGAAAGGGACCTGCAATGATCACCTAGTTCAACTGCCTGACCAGTTCTGGGCTTACCAAAAGTTAAAGAATATTACTAAGGGAACTGTCCAAATGCCTCTTAAACACTGAAAGGTAACTCCTTTTCATTTAAAGATAGCATTTGCGAAAATACTGCATCTGGCGAGTTGTCCCTCATTTTCTCATTTTGTCTTGCTCTTTCTTTAATAATATATTATTAACTTCTCTAGGAATCAATGTCTTCCTTAAATGATTTCTAGTTCAATGAGATATTTTAAAATGCCAATAAGAACTAAAAATTCCTGGCAAGTTGCAGAAAATATGCTCCAAGTATAGATGGTGACTTGGTTTGCCTAACTTCCCAGGCAAACCAGCCAATTCATAGCTTCATAATAGGATATTTCACTTCTCTCACTGCAGTCCTGCTATGCTGGTGGAATTACCTGGTCTGTGTACTCTAATAAACTGGCAATGTCCTCTATTGTCATGTACTAGATACAGATTTACAGTAAACTTTAAGCAATGAAAACCTAGAATTGAAACTGTGACTTTTAAAGATTTCAGTCTGGCTCATCTAGACATCCTTAGGATGTTTTACCAAACTTTCCTCACAAACTCTAAGGACTAAGCCTCAGGAGACTGATCCTCTTCCATATTCTGTCATAAGAGTAACAAGTTTAAAAAACCTGGGCATCTCAGTCTTCAAAAGTGGTTGAGTGGAAGAGATGTGGGCCATTTCCAGTTTCAGAATAATGAGCTTTAAGCTGGACAAAATAGAATAGCCAGAGCCAGTTCACTTCCTTGAAAGTGGCAGAATATTTTACTAAGCACCTTGTCAACAGTTCGTATTTTTGTTGTTGCTTTTGGTGTTATGATTATTTCAAGCTAGTATCTCTTGTGATGATTGATTTACTTGATACTGAGAATTATGCAACAACAACAATTTAGAAAACAACCTGTTAGCTAAAATAAATTTTAAATAGAAAAATAACTTTCAAAAGAGGACACTGGGATTTTTAAACATTAACATCTTGAAAAACCTACCTTTGGTTATCAGCAAACGCATTGCCAGCTCTGTACCTAGTTACACGACGAATTATGACCTTGGCACCTCTATTCATGTACATGAGAATTCTCGAGGCTCCAGAGCAGCAGCAGTGCAACAGCTTTATGTAAAAAATGTGTATCAGAACATGAGAAACACAAACCTGAAACTCTTTTATTAAAGTCTCTGTGCTTTAGAGTAAAGCCACAACAGGTTTATAACTCCCATACTGCCTTATGCTGCACTTAAGGGTGTCCCTGTGGCCCAGAGGTTTGTGATTGCTCTGTAGACTTGTCACTATCAGGAGTGTGACAAGGCAGATGGGCTTTCCTTTCTTTCAGCAATCAATAGTAAGAGATATCTTTGTTAGTTCCAATCTATGTTTCAGATAGATTGATGGCTTAACTGCCACAAAAGAGTTAGTCAAATATGCTGGCATTAAGCGGCTGTGTCTTCAGTGCAGATTTAACATTTAGTTCAGACTGGAAGAAGTAGTCTTTATTTGGGCTTTGAATATTTTCTCATGTTCCTAAGCCGTAAGGTCTAACATGGAAGAGAAACAGAAGTGTAGATATAGATAATGATAAATACTGTTACAAGTTCTCAGCTGAGTACTTAGTTAATTTCTGAAGTTCTTTTGCTTAACTACAAACCTTATCTAAATTTCTGATTTTAAACGAAATACTTGTAATTTCTGTCTATGAACATTCTGACTACTTAAAGAAGTAGTGAACAAATAGCCTTCAAAAGCCCCACAGGAAATTTCTGTTTCTTTAAGGAACTAAATGCATCATTAAATGCAAAATACTCATAATATTTTTTTCAGAATGCTTATAAAAACCTTTCCTTCCTGTTTTTCCTTGTGTCTGGCTTCCTTTTAGCAAGTAGTGCCTTGGCAGAGCAATTCTAAGATTGACATATGCATGAACTCAAGCTGACTAATTCAGCACTGATTTCAATTACAGGTTACTTTTGTAAATATATATCTTTGTAATACCTGGTGTTATTTTAACGCTGTGTAGAAAGAGAGCTTTTTCAAAATAAATGCATGCAAACAAGAGATGGTATTATTAAGCAAAATATTATGTTACAGATTCTAGGGCTGATTACACATTTCAGAACCCATAATAATAGATAACACCATTGTTTTATTTATTCTAAACATTTGAGATTTTTTTTCCTTCTTCTGTAAAACATCTTTCTCAGAGACATTTTTACCAAACAAGAGTAATTTAGTAATCCTCTTCCTCTTATTCACTCCAGGGATTGTGATGATGATTCTGGGAAGGTTATTCTGAATTACCTTTATATTTCTGTGGCTTTCTTACTGTTGTTTGGGGTGTTTTGTTTGTTTTTTTTTTTGAAACTTCCCATTAAAAATATAGATATTCAATTTAATTTAAAGTTCTGGTGCCTCATAATTTACTCCATATCTGACACAAAGTGAAAGAAGAATGTGTGGTCCTACATTTGATTCTAGATTACAGGAATAAAATAGGTATCTATCCAAGTGTAACAGGATTCATTTTTTCTTTATAATGTTTGTTTTCGTATATTATCCTTTACATTATTGCACAATATGAATACAAATGTTATGTCGAACAAAAACTGAATGATAACCTTTTATATGCCTCTTACACCATTTTAAATGCTGACAGCAGGTGAATGCCACAGCATTAATTTAAACATTTGATTCTCCGAATTAGATTTTGCCTCAAAATAAGCTTTAAAAAATATATCCAGGGGAGTGCTGAGCTCTGTCATATATTATTCTATTTTGCATTCAAATAATGTACCATATATGTTTATACATATACAAGTATGAAATTAAAGTCAAACATTCCTTTTGCCTTCTTTTCCAGATGAGTGGGAACAAAAGCAGCTAACAATCCTTCCCCAACAAAAACATAACTCACTTCTTCGTATGAGTACTCAAGCGAATAGGTAAGTCTTTTGCTGTGTTGCAAAGTTTAAAAGACAGCCTCTGCCAGAGCATACAGGAAATACTAGTTCCGTTATTTCTGGCTATGGAAGTCTCACTATACTTGCAATTTCTCTGTATTCAGTTTCCGTTACCTGTGTTACCGTATTGTTGTACCATCTGGAGAAAGGTCATGTTTAATAAAAACCTGTTCAGTCACGTTTTTCATTATTTTTGATACATATTTCTTGTTACACTTTCAAAATTTCATTTTCAGATGAACAGCTTTCTTCTGTGGAAAGCCACATAAATAACAAAGACTCACACAAACTGTCTCCCATGATCTGTAGATTCTGCTTTTTCTCAAACAAACTCTAAATAAAATTTTTTCTTAATGCAGCAACCTTCTCATTTCAGAATGTTTCTGCATTGTACAAGGATGTAGTCTCAAAAAAAACTCTCCTCCTTTCAAATTTTACTTTCTAAAGGAACTAAAAATTCATTTTAGCTAAATCTATCAGTGCCAATATTCCCACTACCTCTTGCTTGCTTTGTCAGAAAGGTTCAACATTAGCTTAGACCACGACTTTCATAGACTTTTACATGAAGACACTTAAACTGAATCGTTTACACAAATCACCTATCATTAAAAGATAGAAAACATAAAAAATACAGAAAAGCTGTGAGCCCCAGAATTCACAAAATTTAGATTTTGCAAGCTTAGATAAATTTGGCTGGAAATTCTTCTCATAAGTAGGGCAAGGAAGAGGTTTTGATAATACCAAAATGCTGTATTTTCCACTCTTAAAAATAAAGTGCAAGTATTTTTCTAAATTGAAGTTATTTTAAATTTAATGTCTAAATTAACTTTCTTTTTTTAATATTGTACTGCAAATCAAAATAAAATATCTACTTTCTGAGTTTTCATTTTACTTTATGGAGCATTCAAAAATGTTTTGAGTTTTTGTTTCCTCCAGCCGGTAATAATTTAACTTCAAAGTCTTGAAGTACTATTTAAAAATACAAATACTAACCACAGAGATGTCACCTATCTATAGATATAAATAGTAAAAAAAAAAGAAAAATAAGAAATTTTTAAGGGTTTCTAAATAAATCAATCTTATAAAACAAATACTTGTCTGAAGTTTCTTCATTGCAGTTTATAGGGTTTATGTTTCTTATTTATCACTGACAAATGCATGATCATAATTTAATGGAAAAGACCTAGAATTCACAAATTGGAAAAACTGGGTTTAGGAAGTCAAAAACATTGGTGTTAAGGAAATCTAAAGTGATTCCTTCCCCCTCTCACTCTGCTTTTGTATCTTTTTCATTAAATGATATGCCTGCATCCAACACATAAAGTAAAAATAATATTGTTTAATTTCCTTTGTAATTTACTGATTTCCTGTGTGTACCAACTTATATCCTGTGGTGATTTCCAATTCACTCAACTTGTACTGATGATCTTCTAAGTTGTGTAACTCTGAAATGTGTCAGGTATTTGAACTGTATTTATATGTTTATGAGTTTTTGTATCTATGGTTTTCAAAAATAACAAATAATTAACAATAGTTCAAAAGAAATATGGCCAGTAATTCCAACAGATTATTTTCCCAGATATTTTGATTTAGATATACCTTAGTAGTTTTGTAATGATCTTTTTGATACTGAGGTTTTACCTGGCGGGGGCAAAAGTGGTGGTTCAGATGTATTAGTTGGCCTAAGATTAAAGGGTTTGTTGTATTTTTTTTAGGCTCCCAAAACTATACCACTGTCGAATATTACCAAGCATCAGTAAGACTATGAAGTCTCTACACCTAAGATAATAGCTTGAACTTGATAAATACTTTTTGAGATATTGTTGGGACATAGCAAATCTAGGAGAAAAATATCACATCTGTAGTTCTAGGTTGATTCTTTAAGTGAGAAATTGTAAAATTTTAAAGCATTTTCCTTTTAAGATTGAGTCAGAAACAAACAGAACTCTGCAACAAGCAAATTAATAAATAAAAATAGAATTCAAAACAACTACAATACAGATAGTTTTAGGCAGAGACATCTTTTTATTTCTGGAAAGCTTTTGTCAAGAACTTTCAGAATGCAACTTTGCAGAGCAACACAAGAGGAATTCAAGCTTCTGACAAGCTCTTCACTGAACTTTCATAACAATAACGGTGATATTTTTGTGGTGAACATAATTAGGTGTGCACTTCAGGATTGTGTACTTCCTTTGTTCAGAAATACATTACTTTTTGGCACTTTTTTGACATGGTATCTAAGATTTTTGAGTTATGATTTTTTTTTTGCCAGGTTACATTAACCCGGTTTAATGCTAATTAAACACAAAACACTGAACAGTTTTCATATAATAATGACTCTGTCATTAAAGGCTTTAGACAGTTTTAAAAGGAGGATTAGCTCAATACTTATCTTCAGAGCTAAATCGTCTTCCAAAACCAAGACTGACAATGGCCTCCTTCAGCCTTTTAAAATAAATCACCTATGATGGCATTTATTTAAAAGGCTAGAAGTGCACTGAGTAGATTGTCAGACCATCAAGGGGTGCCATCTAGTAAAGTTTACTTTAGGAAGTAGACAATCCGGGTACTCATGTCAGCTCAAGAAGTGGTGACCCAGAGCATCTATCTATTCTAACCTAATCAGCAAACCTATGTGAATAAAGACTAGAAGCAAAGCAAACCTCAGTTTGTGTTGTTAGGAGAATCATAAAGACTGAGGCTGGTCTAGGTGCCTGTTCAAATGCAGCATACGTTCAAAGTATTACTTTTCTCACAATGACCTTGAAACAGTGTCCCTCTCATTTTAGTAGTCTTCCATCACAGCGCAAAAACAGAAATAAGAAAAAAAAAACCACAAACTTCACAATCAGCCTTTCAGAGGCAGCTTCTGGTCACAATAAATCCCATTTTACTTATTTGTGCCACTGGATTTACACAATTTCTTCTTATCACTGAATGCGACTAAAAAAAAATGCCCTTATATTATCACCATATAAGTAAAAAGAGTAACAATCACCCATTTTTACTATATCATTTATAAATGGTGATAGATACTAGTATTTATATTGTTATGAACACGAAGCACTTCCATTTCACAGCTGCATACAGCCTCTATAGGCAAACCAAATAAATAAACCTCAAGCCTCCTAATGATACTCAAAACCTAAAGCCAGAAGTCCTGCACTGAAGCCCAGACGTAGACGTATCACAACTAATCCATCAGGATTTTATCTGCTGAAGGGAATCCTTACACACCTAGCATCACTATAGCCATTCATATGCCATCATTTCTGGCCTCAGCTATGAGAGAGAGCATGCTGCTATGAAAAGTTATACAGAAATGCCTTTCTGCAGCAGTGTGCTGAGGCCAAAGGGAGGTAGATACCCTGTGATTTGATTTAGACATCAGATGATAATCCCAGGGTCAGAGGAGGGTGTGTGGACAGCAGAAACAGATGTTTCCACTGGGGAATCCAGGCTGATGAAAAGCAGGGTGGGCAAGACCACAGCCTCACCAGCAAGGACACTAACGTGCAGTGTGTGAGCAAGCAGAGTGGGGAAGGTCCAGAGACAGTAACCAAGAGAGCACTGGCAGTTCCATCACTCAGAAGAGCAGAAGGAGAAGTTGCATGGACTGCTGGTATCATCAGGGCCCCGAGGAATGTTCCAGCATCTGGGAAACCCACCTTGGTCCTCACCCAGCTCTGCAGCTTAAGCCTTCTGTGAGCAGTGTGATAGCACTGTCTTTCTGTTCCTTTCCCTAACTAATGCTTTAAGGGGAGAAAATTCAAAAGGGATTGTTAAGGACTTACCTAAAATAAATGAAGATGACTTTCATATATTAAAAACTGGTCACATATCTCTTGTATAAATACAAATAATAGGCAGAAACAGCTGCAGTGAGTAGAATAAGTCTGATAACACTTTAAGTAGGTTAGCCCAAGAAGAACATATTGTGTGCTTGCATAAGAAGGTAAAGAGGGAGAGGAGAGTATCCAAAAGCAGTTTTATGCTCAGAGGGTCAGAAGCTGAACGCTAGCACTTGGAAAATCCACATTTGTTTGTTCCCTTTAACAGTTTTATCTAAAGTTTTCAGTGATATAATGCATAGTGAAATTTAAGGTGGAGTTTTTAATATCCAGTTAATATCTGATGCTATAAGAAAGAGATAAGTGCAAAGTATTGTGAAAGAAAAATGCATTGCCTCAGTGTCCCTGGGCAAGCAAGCAGCAGCATCCTGTCACTGATGTCTGATACCTAATATATGAGGTCTATTGGTAAAGGCAGAGTGGATGTCATCTTTGTCTTCTTTGTCTATACACTTACTGTAATACGAGCAGATGAAAAACTCATTTATTTAATAAATGCCTTTTTTTGATAAATGAAAAAAAAGGCTCTATGGGGAATGATAATTCTTTTCTGCAAATTTCTAGCATATGGATAAATAATTAAGAAAGTGTTTTATCTGTGTCAGAAAGTTAGGAATGCCTCAGGACTGCAGATTTGCAAGAGATTTTTATGTAAGAAAGTTTGTGAAAGTGTCAGACTGAGAAATTTCTGTCCACAGGGAAGGAGTAGAAAATGACAAGTAAGTTTCTACAAATTATGTCCAAATTTCTTTAAGTTTAACTGGAAAATCAAAACAATAAATGAATGTTGTGGTTTAAACCCAGCCAGACAGCTAGTACACTCACTCCCCCCTGTCCTCCCCTCTTTCTTTCCTTCCCCTCCCCCGCCATCCCCCGCTCCCAGAGCGATGGGGAGCAGAATTGAAAGAATGTAACTCCCACTGGTTGAGATAAAAACAGTCCAGTAACTAAGGCATAAAACAAAACCACTACTGCTACCACCAATAATAATAATGATAAGAGAAAATAACAAGGGATGAGAATACAATACCACGCACCAAAATGTGTTCGACCCAGAAGACCCCATGTCCTTCTGGGTAAATCCCAGTTACCTCCCCAGGCATGACGTGCTGTGGTACGAAATACCTCTTTGGCTAGCTTGGGTCAGGTGTCCTGTCTCGGCTTCCTCCTGGCTTCCCCTCCTCCCTGGCTGAGCATGAGACTCACAAAGTCCTTGGTAAACATTACTTAGCAACAACTGAAAACATTGGTGTTATCAGCACTGTTCGAGGCTGAAACCTCGCTGCACCACGCTGCACCAGCTACCAAGAAGGAGAAAAATTGACTGCTACTGCTAAACCCAGGACAGTATCCACCCCTTATTCCATACCATTCACGTCATGTTCAGATCCCACATTTTCAATATACCATCGCTCTCACATGTATATGCATCCACATACACACACAGACTGTGACAAAGAGATCATTTTCTTAGTGCATGGACCAATCCCTATAATGCTGCTGAATCCATTCAGTCCATGATGTCAGGTTCCATCCTTTATAATAATCTTTCAGGGCAGGAAAGGCTGTGTGCAGTGTTGGATCGTTGCCTGCTGATGCTGATTGTTCCTTTACTGTGGAACTCATCTGGTTCTATCAAAGTTCATTCTCTGTTAGGATGATGGCTGGAAGGAAGTCAGGGCTAGTTGCTGGTGACCTGGAGACATCTACTTGATGGGCTATAAAAGCATTACACAGCAGGCAACAGCATACAATTGAATTCTTTGGCTGTTTTCCACTAAAATCAAATCCCCTTGAGGTATACATCACACTTCCCCGTCTTCTCGCATTCCCCACCAAGTATATTCGGGTCCCCGAGCAAAAGCAATCCCACGAGTGGGTTTGCCTTTACCTGAAGCAGGAATAACCCAGACTGTCTTCCCCAGCAAATTCTTCATATGCACCAGAGGAACTTTGTCCCCCTTTACAACATGTAAAAGTTCTGACTGGGCTGGGCCAACCCTGTTGGCAGATCCTCTGATGTTGACCAACCAGATGGCTTTTGGTAAGTGTGTATCCCAATTCTTGAAATCTCCCCCACCCATTGCTCTCAGTGTAGTTTTTAACAGCCCATTGTATCATTCGATTTTCCCAGAGGCTGGTGCATGGTAGGGGATGTGATAAACCAACCCAATGCCATGCTCTTTGGCCCAAATGTCTATAAGATTATTCTGGAAATGAGTCCCACCGTCAGACTCAATTCTCTCTGGGGTGCCATGTCACCACAAAATCTGTTTCTTAAGGCCCAGGATGGTGTTCTGGGCAGTGGCGTGAGGCACAGCGTATGTTTCCAGCCATCCGGTGGTTGCTTCCACCATGGTAAGCACATGGCTCTTGCCTTGGCGGGTTGCCGGCAGTGTGATATAGTCAATCTGCCAGGCCACCCTATATTTATACTTCAGCCATCGTCCTCCATACCAAAGAGGCTTTAACCGTTGAGCTTTCTGCCAGAGGCTCCAGGTAGGACTGTTCTCCCCAGCTGTGGTGTACAGTACATTTTTTACATCTGGCACGGTCCAGACTGGTCCAAGGGCTACTGCGTAAACTATCTTGCATTTAATTTGCTCAAAGGCTTGTTGTTGCTCAAGGCCCAATTTAAAATCATTCTTCTTCCGGGTCACATGATAGAAAGGGCTTACAATTGGACAGTAATTTGGGATGTGCATTCTCCAGAACCCCACTGCACCCAAGAAAACTTGCTTTTCTTTCTTACTAGTTGATGGAGACATTGCTGTTATCTTGTTGATCACATCTGTGGGGATCTGTCTACGTCCATCTTGCCATTTTATTCCCAAAAATTGAATCTCCTGTGCAGGTCCCTTGACCTTACTCTGTTTTATGGCAAAACCGGCTCTCAGCAGGATTTGGATTATTTTCCTCCCTTTCTCAAAGACTTGTTCTTCGAGTTTTAGCAACCCCACAACAGAAGGATCCTCTGAGAGATCCAGCAGGGTGGACAGCTGCTCAATTTCCTCAGTCTCCAAAGCAGCAATACCAAAAGCCTATCGGTGCCCTTTTGGGTCTTTGAAGTGCCCTCTCTTGAGGTAGTCTATGCCAAGGATGCATGGAGCCTCTGGACCAGTCACAGTGGGGTGCTTTTGCCATTTCCTCCCAGTCAGGCTGATTTCAGCCTCCAGTACAGTCAACTCTTGAGATCCTCCTGTCATTAATCCTCCAGGTTTTAACCTCTTTACGGATGCTGCCAGCCAGGTTGCCAGTCACTTAATACTGTATTTTCCACTATTAGCTGCATTTAGAATATCAACTAATTTTATCATATGTCTGTGACAGGGAAGCAACATTTAGTTCTTCTAGAATTTAGTCATTATATGAGTCATCAACCCTGTGCTTTTCCATTCTATAAATCAGAAATAATGGCCATTTACAGTGAAGGTACATGTCAACTTGCATAACAAAGTTACCATATAGATTCTTCTTCTCTGCAAATATCATCACTAGTATTCAAACTAGTTATCTATTTCTACTAGACATTTTGTGACCTGTCGTCTTAGCTGGGCTCCTGGAATTGTTAATGCTGATACAGCCGTACTGCTGACACCAACAGTACTTTCAAATAGAAAAGTTGCTTCAGATAATTGTAGCTTCTTCCAGAAGATTTACCCTTGAAAGCTGTGCTTGCAATATTTAGTTAAGCCTTTTCAATATCCCTAAAAGAAAATAGTAATCCATTCAGACTAACAGTTCAGTCTCACCCTTTTGCTCAGTGTAGGCAAAACCTTTCCATCTGTCAGACAGAGCCTTTAATGCTACAGTGGGTAATGTTAACAGACCATGCTCCCTCCAGTATAGTTGAGCCAGTGACAGTACCAGTGAAAAATGCTGGCTATTTTACAGAGGCCAGAACACTAGACTTTTCCCTTAGTGTATGAGAAGTGGAAATTAAGGCTAAACCTTGTGCCGGAGAGAGCAGCAGACCCTTTCACGCTCAACGTGCTATCAAAAGTTGTAACAGTTGAAATTCGTCAAGATAACTTGTGCTTCTATCTTCTTTCTGTGAGAAAACTACAAACCAATTTGAATGTTTGAAACTATCCACCATAGAAAAGACAACACGTAAAAAAACCCAGCACTTAAAAACATTAACTTCTGCTTTTCTAAAACACTCATCTGCTGTTTGATCTTTCTGCCCAGTATTAAGTGCATTCCCAGCTAGTTCAGCAAGATAGGTTATCCCTCTTAGCTTTTTTTAAGCTGACACAGCACCTAAAATTAATCAAACTAAATGAAATGGAAAAGGTAATTCTGTTTTGCCAGTGTTTTTTTGCTCCAAAAGGTGTTCTGGCTATGAAAAACTAGCAGATATTTCTGCAGCAGCAGTAGCTTGTTTGTGTAGTGTTGGTTGCTCATCAAAACCCATAGGTTAAGATGAAATAGACACCAAGGACACATGCCCACACCCTGCAAACAAATGGTAATTACTGATATTTTACAGCCTTTTCTAATGAGTTTGAAGAACCTTTTCTTCTCCAGATGAGCCATTTTCTGCTTGTTTATTCTGCACTAATAGTATCTGTTAGTAATAAAAAGAAAAGGATTGTCAAGAATATCAAACCTAACTTTTCTCTTCTTAAAATTGCAAAAATTTGTAATGTGTTCCTGCCAAACCCAGAACTGACACAGATTGTCTTCTTTTTAAATGTCAACAGTTGAAAGTTGTATTTCCATAAATAATAAAATCCCATGGGTCACACAGCTCACAGGAAAATATTAGAGGCACTTCTGTGAGTATTATTTACCTATCTCCTTTCTGAAAAAACTCTTAATTATTTTGTTCTTTTCTTCATCCTTTCTTACTCTGCCCAGACATACTTTCTGTCTCCTGAAAACCTGTTTTCCCCCTACATTTATTGTTAACTTTGGCATCTTACTGTATTGTATATATGCTGCCTCAGAAGGTCTCCACTTTTCCTAGACTTTTTTTACTTTTTGGCTTCTGCTGTCTCCCTCTCCCAGATCTGTGATTTCATCTGACCATGCAGTTCTCCATATACTGTATGAAAAAAACAGAAAGTGTGGTAGGAAAAAAAAAAACAAAAAACAAACAACCCAAATCTGAATTTGTTTTACATCTGGCAATAAATTAACAGTTTGGTTTAGATTTTATTTAAGCTTCATAATTAAACAATGGTCATTCGAGACTTAATAGAATCATAGAATAGTTAGGGTTGGAAAGGACCTTAAGATCATCTAGTTCCAACCCCCCTGCCATGGCCAGGGACACCTCAAACTAAACCATGCTACCCAAGGCACTGTTCAACCCTGCCTTGAACACCACCGGGGATACAGCATTCACAGCTTTCTTGGGGATCCCATTCTAGTACCTCACCACCCTTACAGTAAAAAGCTTCCTCCTTATATCCAATCTAAACTTCCCCTGATTAAGTTTTAACCTGTTACCCCTTGCACTATCACTACAGTCCCTAATGAAGAGTCCCACCCCAGCACCATTGTAGCCCCTCTTCAGATACTGGAAGGCGGCCTTCTCTTCTCCAGGTTGAACAGCCCAAACTTTCTCATCCTGTTTTCATACAGGAGGTGCTCCAGTCCCCTAATCATCCTCGTGGCCCTTCTCTGTACTTGTTCCAACAGTTCCATGTCCTTTTTATGTTGAGGACACAAGAATTGATGCAACCTGGGATATGGTTGGCTTTCTGGGCTGTGAGCACACACTGAAGCTGGCTCATGTTAAGTTTCTCATTGAGCAACACCCCCAAGTCCTTCTCCACAGGGCTCCTCTGAATCTCTTCACTGCCCAACCTGTAGCTATGCCTGGGATTGCTCCGACCCAAGTGTAGGACCTTGTACTTGGCATGGTTAAACTTCATAAGGTTGACATCAGACCACCTCACAAGCGTGTCAAGGTCCCTCTGGATGGCATTCCTTCCCTCCAGTGTATCAGCCAAACCACACAGTTTGGTGTCATTGACCAGCTTGCTGAGGGCTCACTCAATCCCACTGTCCATGTCAGCGACAAAGATTTTGAACAAGACCAGTCCCAACACCAATCCCTGAGGGACACCACTCATTATTGGTCTCCAGTTGACTTTGAGCCACTGACCACAACTCTTTGGGTGTGGCCATCCAACCAGTTCTTTATCTACCAAGTTGTCCACCTATCAAATTGATGTCTCTCCAATTTAGAGACAAGGATGTCATGTGGGACAGTGTTGAACGCTTTGAACAAGTTCAGGTAGATGACATCAACTGCTCTACCCCTGTCCATCAGTTCTGCAGTGCCATCACAGAAGGCCACCAAATTGGCCAGGCAGGATTTGCCCTTAGTGAAGCCATGCTGGCTTTCACCAAGCACCTTGTTGTTTTTCATGTGCCTTAGCATGCCTTCCAGGAGAATCTGCTCCAAGATTTTGCCAGGCACAGAGGTGAGACTGACTGGTCTGTAGTTCCCCAGGTCATTCATTTTCCCCTTCTTGAAAATGGGGGTTATATTACCCTTTTTTCAGTTGTCGGGAACTTTACCTGACTGGCATGATTTTTCAAATATGATGGCCAGTGGAGTAGTAACTTCTTTTGCCAGCTCCTTCAGGACCTGCAGATGGATTTCATCGGGTCCCATGCACTTGTGCATTTTCAGGTTCTTAAGATGGTCTCGGACCATAACCTCTCCTGCAGTGGGCCTAAGATCGTCATTCTCACAGTCCCTGAGTCTGCCTTCCAAGACTTGGGTGGTGTAGTCACAGCATTTGCCTGTGAAGACTGAGGCAAAGAAGTCATTAAGAACCTCAGCCTTCTCCAAATCCATGGTGGCCATTTCTGATAGCTTCCAGAGAGGGCCCATGTTGTCCCTAGTCTGTCTTTTATTTGCAGTGTACCTATAGAATCCCTTCCTGTTATCTTTCACATCCCCAGCTAAGTTTAATTCTTAACTGTGCCTTAGCTTTCCTCACCTGGTCCCTAGCTTGCCAGGCAACATCCCTGTATTCTTCCTAGGCTGCCAGGCTGCCTGCTCTGCTTCCACCTTTTATAAGCCTCTTTTTTCCTTTGAAGTTTCCTCAGCAGCTCCTTATCCATCCAAGGAGGTCTCCTGGCTCTCCTGCTGCACTTCCTTTTAGTCAGGACGCAAAACTCTTCATCTTGTAGCAGGTGGTCCTTGAATATCAACCAACAGCCTTGGGCCCCCCTGCTCTCTAGGGATATATCCCATGGAACCTTCCTAAGCAGGTTCCTGAAGAGGCCAAAGTCTGCTCTCTTGCAGCCCAGGGCAGTGAGCTTGCTGCACGCTCTTCTGTCTCGAGGATCTCGAATTCAACCATCTCATAATCGCTGCCATCAAGGCTGTCCTGAAGCATCACATTTCCAACCAGCCCCTCCCTGTTGGTGAGCGCGAGGTCAAGCATGGCACCTCTCCTATCAGCTCCACTATTACTTGCAGAAGGAAGTTGTCTTCCACACAATTGAGGAACCTCCTGGATTGCTTGTGTGGGGCCGTACCGTCCCTCCAACAGATGTCAGGGTGTTTGAATTCCCCCATGAGAACAAGGGCCTGAGAGTGTGAGTCTGTTCCTATCTGGCTATAAGGTGCTTCATCCACAGATGCCTCTTAATCAGGTGGTCTGTAACAGATCCCCACAGTAATGTCTCCCATCACTGTTATCCCTTTAACCTGATCCACAAGCTCTCTGTTAACTGCTCACCTGTCCCCAGACAGAGTTCCATACTCTCCAGCCTATCCCTAACATAACTAGCAACTCCCCCTCCCTGCCTTCCAGGCCTGTCTTTTCTAAAGAGCCTGTAACCTTCCATTCCAACACTCCAGTCATAGGAGCCATCCCACCATGTTTCTGTGATACCTATTATATCATATCCCCGTAGATGTAGTAGGCTGTGCAGTCTTTACTGAAGGGGATTCATAGCTTGCTTTCCAGCTCCCTCAGAAATGTAACCAAATATCACATCTCCCCAGAAAGTTTGCAACAGTATGGACCTGAAAAAATGTAGTATTCATATGTATTCCAAATTTACATTTCCATCCCAGTGTGTCTGGAAGTCCATTAAGGTCTGGATTTCCTAATCCTAGGTGACACCATATGAATAGTGTCTTCAGATCCACATGTTTAAGGACAGCCTGAATCATGCTCTTAGGGCTGCCTGGCTGTTTACCTCTCTGGGTTGAAGACCATGAGAGAGCTGGGGATTGTGTTAACCAGTTTTGGCAGGCTGACATAGTAAAAAAGCCAGGAGAATTTCCAGGAGAAAAAGAGATTTTTTTTTTTTTTTCAAATGTAATATAATAGGATATTTCTTCTTCAATATCACTAGCATTCTGTTCTGTTAAGCATTCAGTGTAATAACATATTCAACCTTGTGATGAAAAGACAGATTACAACACTCAGAAAACAAACAATTATGCTCCAGCAAGGCTTTATTCAAATGAATAGTCTCAATAACATCTATAACAGTATGCACATAAAGATGCCTTTTACAGGTGTATGTACATATAAGAAGATTTTCAAATCTCAAATAATATGAGCTTTTCTATTTTCATGTAAGTTTTAAAAAGCTGTTTCTATTTAGGAGTGGTAAAAAAAAGTGGAAAATATTTTTTAAAAACATGCAGATATGATTTTTCTCTTTAGCAAAACTTCCCTTTCTTATTATTTTCTTTTTCTTTTTTATCTCACTTTTCATAAAATAAAAAAGGTGAAAGGAGGATAAAAATAAAATTTAATCAATTAAAAACTACATTTTTTTCCATACTTTTTTATTTTCTGCTAAAAATAAGATGGTTTCCAAGAGTTCATGTAGTCTGAACAGTCTGTGAGGTAATACTTTTTTTCTATCTATCTTGTTCAATAATTAGTCAAAAAAAAAATTTACTTACTCTAATGATATTTAACTTAATAAATGATATTTACTTAATTCAATCAGTGTACTGGAAGGGTCAACATTGTACAGTAAAACACAAAGGTTTCCACTTGGCTCTTGTCCGAGCTTGTTAAATGTTCCCCACACTTCTTTGCAACCTCAAATGTATTTCTCCAACTGTAAATGAAGTAAAACTTTTATTAAAACAGAAGTGAAACTAAATTACTGATGAAATCGTGTTGAAAATTTGGGTTGATGACAGGTATTGATAAATGTTAGAGGTCTGGTAGCTCATATGAAATTTATCTAGACCATGTAAACAACCACATCTAAACCAGCAGAAATGATGTTTTGAAACTCTCAATATTCAAACCATCAGAGGAGCTGAATTTTATGTGCTTACCATTTCAGGTGGTGCTATGAAGGTGCTTCTCTACTTAATAAAAAAATACAAATATGCAAGCAAACAAACAAGCTAAACCTGAGCACGACTTTTCCAAACCCCAACAAAATTTGTCTACATGATGCCTGCTTCTTCCCTTTTTCACACACTCAGGCTATATATTTTCTAATCAAAATGAAAAAAAAAAATCTTTGTATAGTGTCGTTTAAGCATTGGTTATATTGCATGAAAAGTATTTCTGTGGAAATTAGTTTGCTATCATATATAAATTAAACTTGTAATTCTCTGAACTGTCTTTTCCTGCAGCACCCTAATACTTCCTCGACAAATAAAATTGGCATGGTGAAGTCTGACAGAGATTCCTTATCAGCAGGGAAAGCCTTGCTGTGGTTCCAGGAGTTTTAGTCTTTCCTTTCCAAATTAGGATTAGAATAAGTTAGTTATCCATAATGGTGTCTTTTCTGAAAGACATGAACAAAATTGACCTTAAGGAAAATAAAAAGAACATTTTAACTGAGGTTAGCAAGTCTAAGGCTCAGTAATAGCGTCTGTGGCTATTGGCTTCTTGTAATACCAAATTTGAAGACCATGAAATTCAAGTGCAGTTTTTACTTCAGTTATGGTGTCATCTTCTTGATTTGGTGTTCCTTGCTATATTGTGCACCTGCAATTGGCAGCCACACTAGCGTAATTATTGCATATTTATCTTAGGATTAAATGACCCTATTAAAGCAATAAGGAGCTCTAAGGAACAGCCAGATCGTGCTGTGTTTGAAGAAACAAAGGAGGACAATTGGGATTGGTAGTACTAAAGGATCATTTATTTGAGCTTGGCAAAGTGACCGTTTGGTTACCTAACTTGGCAAAAGAGCTAACTTTCAAGGTATCCTAAAATGAACTGCCTTCATTATAATACTAAAAATCACTCTCACAAGTCAAAAAGATTCTGGCCCAGGTGAAGACCCCTCCTCTGAGCATGTGTAGTGATTAGAAGGAATAACACAGCAAACATAATTATGTATGGACTACAACCAATCATTGTAACTGGTTGTGTTCTACCTTGTATGTATAAACGTAACGAAGAAAGTTGGCATTAGTGTGCTTGATTTGTCGAACAGTTCACTGAGCACCCAGGACTGAATAAACACAGTATCTCTCCAGAGCATGTGGAATTGGATTTACAACATGCCAGGCATAATTATGCTTTTCAGACAACATTCTGGTGAGAAACTTACTTTATCTTACCAAAACCTTGCTTCCAAAACAGGAACAATATTGTTTATTTGGTTTGGTTTGGTTTTCTTGACTATTCATATGGTGAGCTTCCTGAGATAGAGAGTGGCACTCCTTACAGGAAATTCCTTACATGCCTTTTATTAGAGTTATGGTATTGCATTTTAACCCTTGATGTAAGAAAAAAAAGACATCTTACAAGACACTACACAGTTCTTACAACATTTGAGATCAGACAGTTTTCCAAATCTGTGTTACTCTTTTCTCCTGAAAGAAGAGTGGTGTCAGAAGCTGGCTTGAAATGTGTTGACTCAACAAAAATAATTTTTTGTTTCTGTGAAAGTATGAAATTAAGGCAAAAAAAATCTAGTCTCAAAGGGTTTTCCTTCAGTATTTTGTTGCCAAATTATTCATGGTGTCAAATACATCATATGCACCTACAAACGTAATTGAATTAAATTATGAAGAAGAAAGCAGGCAATGAGCACAGATGGAAGCTGTGAAAGAATTGTTTGAAGCAGTGGAAAGAATAAGAGATGATTAAAGCAACCAAGCTTGAAAAAAGAACTGTAAAATAAACACTCAGATTCTATGAATGTGAACACTTTCTTAGTTAAGGATGTCTATTTTTAATTAAAGAATAAATAGAAATGCAATATAATAAAAAGATTTAAATAGAATATCAGCTAAAGTGTTATGAAGCATGTGAAGTGGGCAAGCCTAAAAATATAACAGCAACTCTCAACCCCAAAATGGCCATGGAAATAATTTGGAAAATTATGCAGTTAAAGAACTATTTTGAACAGTTAAAGAACTATTCACTTTCCACACATATAAAACCAGGCTCTGTTCATCCAGTGATAATTTCTAGAAGGACATGCTGCTGACTCGGAAATTTTAACTGTCCAATTTCTATTCTTAATAACTAAGAAGTCTTCAGGGCCACAAATAAAAAGCATTGTTTGAGGTTTAAAGTCAGGTGATCTTCTCATAAATTTAAGCAAACTGAGTGAAAAATGCAGACCTACTTTTTTCTACTGTAATAAATTTGCTAAAAAACAACTCGGCTCCTTCCTTAATTATCTACCAAAGGTTAATGTTTTAAATAATTTGAGAAGAAATGGGCAAAAAGAGTTTTTTTCCACTGCTTGATTTCTTTCAATGACAAATTCCCCCCTGCCTCTGAAGAATACCCCGGAACCCCTTGTTAGGCAATCTCCATCGTGATAAAAGCTGGCTGAATTTTCTCATAATAATAAATATAACTGAGTATTTGCCAAACATTGGATTTCTGAAGCGAGGAACTGGAGTGCTAAGTAGAAGTGACTTCCTTCACTGTGCAGCCTGGATAAACCTCAGTAGCATGAATTTTCCAAGGCATTGTTATTCACAGGCAGTACTAGATTAGACTGAAGTAGTTTAAGAAAATCACATATATAAGACTTTCATTAATCTTTCAAAATAAAATTATTAGGATAGTACATTTGCTGCCTTGTTAAATTCTAAAGATCAGCAGAACCTTTGAATTTTGCTTTGTGGGAAAAAAAAATTCGAGCCCTGGTTTAATTCCTATTTAAGATAAAATTAATGATCTTAGTATAAGAGTGCAAGTAAAAAAAAAACTCCACAGACATTTACTTCCAGGGCTTCATTTCCCTGGTGTGGGCTGTCTGCCCTACAGAGATTATATAGACTTAGAAAGTAAAATGATAGTTCTATATCCATATAGTGATAAAACTTATATTTAGTGGTTTTATTTATAAAATTGTCATTGGCAAAGCCACTTACAAATAGGTCTATTTCCCAGGCTTTTTAATTCACGGGATGACCACTGCCTTAGTGGTCAAGTCTACCTGAGGTGCTGCTTTGAGCAAGGACCTTCATAAAAGATTATTCCTTATGAGGGTGGTGAGACACTGGCACAGGTTGCCCAGAATTTTCTGCTGAAGTTCTAGTCAAATATTTATTCATTTACTCTTGAAAAGCTTTGAATAAGTCAATTTCACACAGATGAACTGCCTCACAGTCACATTTTTCATTTTTTATTTCTCACAACAAAGATATCTTAATATCATGATATTTTTTAACACAGACATAATTTGTTCCTTGATAACACAGCTGGTTAATGGATTCTTCAAGAAAAATGTGTAGAAAATGTCAAAAACAGATAAATACTGGAAATATCCAGAGACAGTCTCAGCAGAGTCCTGATAATAGTAAATAAGAGTAGAAAATAAGAATTGCTTCTTCTCAGAACTATGATGCACACCCACAGGAAGATTTTTCTATATGCATTCACTGATCCATCTAGATTATATATTGTTGCTCATATGTGATAATTTTTATCTATTTAAAATTGGTTACCTGAACTAGAAAAGAAAGAGGGGGGAGAAAGCTTTAGTAGAAACAAATAAATAAATAAATAACTATTTCTGACTAAACTTTCTAATTACTTTCTGAGCTCTCCATATGTGTCTTTTTATTTACTTACCTGTAATAATACTTACAACATTTTTCACTTTTATTTCTGAAGGGGCCAATTGTTTTTCACTGATCAGCATGAAAAGGAGAACTATGTGGGAGGCCAATGCTAAGGGGTTTTGCTGCCGTGGCATGAAAGCTGCCAAGACCAGTGTAACACAAGATTATAATTTTTATGAGGAAAAGACAGAAGAACAATTTTAAAGTTTTCGTTAAAAAGACATCAGCACCCCTATGACTACTAGCTCTATAAATATTTTGTGAAGAGCTGTCAGTACGTGCTAGCTTTTCTCAAGAAGAAATCAGTTTAAGGACGTCTGCCTGGCTTCTTGTAGCACTGTGAGGTTACTGCTTCTGTCCACTTGCATATCACTAGTGAAGTGTTTGTGCAGCCACTGTCTACACCACCTATATCACTTGGGAGGCTGTGACTGCACAGCTTTGTTAGCAGCCACAGTCTGGCTGGGCTGCTTGGTGATAAAGCCAAATTTGTTGTAACCCAAACAGATGAGGCAGAGGTGCTTCATAAAGGCACCAGGGTGAGAGCTGGGCTTGTTCAGCCTGGAGAAGAGAAGGTTCCAGGGAGAGCTTAGAGAAGCTTCCAGTGCCTAAAGGGGCTACAAGAGAGCTGAAGAAGGGTTTTGGACAAGGGCTTGTAGGGACAGGACAAGGGGGAATGGCTTTAACCTGACAGGGGGAGATTGAGATGGGACCTCAGAAGTTCTTCCCTGCAAGGGTGGTGACACCGTGGCACAGGTTGCCAAAAGAAGCTGTGGCTGCCCCATCCCTGGCAGTGTTCAAGGCCAAGTTGGACATGGCTTGGAGCAACCAGGTCTAGTGGAAGGTGTCCCTGCCCATGACAGGGGGGCTGGATTTGGATGAGCTTTAAGGTCCCTTCCAACCCAGACCACTCTATGATTCTATGAGATAAATGGACTGTTAAGTGCAAAAGGTGCCTGAAGAAGATGAGAAATGGGTTGGGAGGATTTTAAAGACTTGGAATTACCTTAGAGAGTTAACAAAGATTGTGATTTTAGAGAACTGAAGTAAGTTGTTTTCAGATTCCAAGGAATGAAAATGAGAGACAGGAACCTTCTCTACTTGTCTCTCTTACTACGTACACCAGTACGTATTCACTGAAACTTCCAGAAAAACATTCAGGCTTGAGAAGACTTGAAAAGCTTTTGAATCTACTATTGCTCATTATAGATATTCCAAAATTTAACTGCCATCAATATTGTGTTGGCATGCTACTTCGGGTTTGAATTTGTCTTTCTTAACCGTTGGCAGCATTGGGTCCTGTAGTGCATTTATTTTCTAAACAAACAGTGATGCATGCCAGTTTAGAGACAGCATGAATGAATAAGGAGCATATCCTAAGGGAAATATGATTAGTATTTATTCAGTTCTCAGACCTGTTCATTAATATTCATGGGTATCATTCAGGCTACAGAAATGAAGAAAGAATCTGTGATGTTAACATGACCCATATCAGAAATGTTAGTCAAAAAAAAACAGGAAATTTAAATCCCAAGGAATTTAAAACCCCAGCATTTTAAAATATGTAATTTGTCTCATGCTATTCAGGACTGCTAAGAAAGTTACATAACTTCTTTCTTTTTATAGCTCAATCAGAGAAAAATATGGTTTTCACATGTTTACAGTCAGAAGAGAGAGAAAAAAAAAACAGAAAGAAAAGTAAGTTTAAAAAAGTAACAGAAAAACTTTGCAGCAGATTTCCACCTCTTACTGTGGCTCAGACAAATTAAAATGAGGTATAACCTTAGATCAATAGCTGTATAGCTTTTATGTAATAAATTTAGTAACATTTTTGCTAGCACTCTGAACTTCTCCACAAACCTTTCCCAAGTTGATATTTTCTTTTTAATGTCAAAGTTTATATGTTTTCCTCAAATTAGCTCATACAAAATTTCTTGTTCAAAATAATTAGATGCATTTGTTGGTAAATTTATTTATTTATTTATTTACTGTTAATGAATTGTGGATTGTTTGTTCACTTTTGAAAGTATTTGATAAAACCCCTAAAATTAGAAAATAGGTAGGTTTGGTGTTTTTCTCATTAGGTACTGCTTTGCAAAAAATTGAATACCCTTAATTTTTAGAAGTGAGATGAGACTGAAGAAAACAGAGAGAGCAAGAGACACCGAAGAACATCATACAAGGGAGTCTTAGATTTATTTTTATTTTTTTTTAACTAATATGCATAACTTTTCTCAAGATATTACATTTCAAGAAAAAGAAGCAGCTATATCAAGATTAGCTGGCACCTTTATTTGCATTGACAATATTATGCTGGATTCTCTTTTTAGAAGGCTAATTTCATGGTCAGCTCCCACATAGCTCTGATGCATCGTGGCAGATGAAATCTGGAAGAGGGTCTTACTCCTTTAGACTGAAAGGAAAGTCTCAGCAAGAAGGGGTAAAAATAAACAAATTTGCTTGTATAGATGCACGAAGAGCATGTTTTTTTTCAGCTTCCAAACAGAAAACTTTGTATCTCAAGACATTTATGGAGGTAGGAAGCTCCTCAATTTTCAGAAGAAAAATTAGCTTAAAAAGGATATTTGAGGTGTTCATAAATACGTGCTATTCAATTCAAAGCCAGCAGTTTTGGATTTGGGTTTTTTTGGTTTGGTTTGGTTTATTTTTCAAAAAGACTAAACTTATTTCCTGTTTATAACTAATTTTTGATGGGATTCTTTAAGTAACTACAACTACTTCAGTTGCAATTAAAATCAAACGGCTGAGACTCAAGAATGGTTTTGTTCTATACTGTCTAAAACATGAGCTAGTGCTTGCAGTAAATGTATTTTAAATATTTTTAAAATGTATTTTATATGTATCTTAATATATATCAAACATATTATAAACAAATCTCAGGTGGTACCTTTGGACACAGTCATCTAAGCTTTGCTGGAATAATAGCATCCCATAGCAGCTAAATTTGAGGCCACACCTTAGCACCCCTTTCCAAAGGAAGCTCTAATAGAAAATCTGTTTTACTTCTCCTCTGGTTCATTATTTATTTTATTTGAATTGGGTAATAAAGCTTTGATTTCAGGAATGCATTCAAAACACAGAAGGCCATGGAATACAGCTTGTTTTAAATACAAATCAGGTATCTTTTGAGATTTGCCTGTAAGAGATTTTAGTTTTGATTAATAGAAGAAATATACAAATAAATCTTTTAATCTAAGACCTGAAACAGAGCAGTTATTCACAACCTGAAGAGCACTGTCCCTTAACTATGAATTTAAAAAAAAGGCACAAATTCTGCCGAAAATATGTAAAGATTTCCTCCCCTCAAAAAGACACCCTGATGGATGGGAGTCTGATTCTTAGGTTGGATGAACAGAAGGAACAGAACAGGCAAACACCCAGTTCTGTTCAATTTTTTTATTCCATGGACAAAATTCAATCTTGAATAAAAGTTAACACTAAAAGATGGAAAGTTAAATAAACATCAAAATGAAGGGAAATTACATATGAAGGATTTCACTCTTGCACAAAATAGTTATGACAATAAATGAAATTTGGAAAGAAGCTGTTTTACTAGAAAAACTTGTCATATTTTGTGGAATAGAAAGGTTGGCATGCAAAGAATATGCAAAACATTAACATATTTTAGAGTTTCAGATTGCCATTGACAAAAGCCCTAAAAGTCTAGCAGAACCAAATATCATCAGTAATTTAATTCACTTTCAATTCTTTACTTTTGTTTGAAATAAAAAACATGTCGAATCCTTGCAGATCAATTATATAAAGAGAAATTATTTACAAATGGAATAATATTATTCACTAAGATATGTAATATGGTTTGGGATTATTATTATTTTTTTTTAGATATAAATATGCAAGTTATTAAATTAGGAATTAAGAATTAGCCATTAACCCATTCACAGTCTGCCTTCCTCCCATAAGTGCTTTTCCTCCTCCATTCTCATCTTCCCTAGTAGTCTGCTAAATTTACAACTGAAACTTCAGGCAATGTGGAAGTCTCCGAAGCAGCTGTAGTTGTTTTCATCTACCTACAGTCAGAAGTTGCTTTGATCTTCTTGATTCCAAGGAAACACAATGTCACCTGAGCAGAGGGAAAAAGTGATGGCAACAGTATACAAAACTTCCAGAGGACAGTTCAGTTTCAAATATAAGGTTTTTTAATGAACTACTTTTGGTATTTTCATACATGGACTTCACACAGAATGTCTCTCCACCTATCACACTTCCTTAGTGTCCTGGGTTTAGCAGTAGCAGTCAATTTTCCTCCTTCTTGGTAGCTGGTGCAGTGCTGTGCTTTGACTTCCAGCCTGGGAACAGTACTGGTGATACCAGTGTTTTCGGTTGTTGCTAAGTGATATTTACCCTAACCAAGGGCTTTGTGAGGCTCATGCTCTGCCAGGGAGGAGGGGAAGCTGTGAGGATGCAGAGACGGGATGCCTGACCCAGGCTAGCCAAGGAGGTATTCCATACCACAGCACGTCATGCCCAGGGTAGGGGGGTAACTGGGAGTTACCTGGAAGGACACGGGCTTCTGGGTTGCATTTGTTTCTTGGCGGGTGGTATTGTATTCTCTTCCCTTGTTATTTTCTCTTATCATTGTTGTAGTTGGTGGTAGCGGTGGTGATTTGTGTTGTACATTGGTTGCTGGACTGTTCTTGTCTCAAGCTGTGGGAGTTGCACTCTTTCGATCCTCCTTCCCATCCCTCTGGGAGCGGGGAAGGGGAGAGCCCCAGGGGGGTACCTCTATTGCTTTCAGCCCGGCACCACTCAGTGGGAGTGAGTGAACAAGCTGTCTGGCTAGGGTTTAAACATGACACTTAGATGGCTCTCACTTATGCACATCGAAAGGCAGATGACTTTTTCTACAATTTCAAGCATTCAAATGAGCCTTTTTGAGAAATGTGATACTTGCCACATACTTGCCATACTTACCTCAATGTTTAAGATTTTCACTTTTTTATTTAGATGGACTTTTACATTGTTTGAATAATTTTCTCATATTCTTGTCTACTTTCTTCCTGGTTTATATTTGCAAATAAAGAAATTAATTTCCTGGAAGTTGGTATAGTAGTATATAAGAATCTAACCTACCTATTGTCTTGCGCAGTGTTTCAGGTTGTGCATTTTTCATTATTGAAAACCTGAAATATACTTCTGAAGATGCTCAATATACTTGGGCAAATTTGTATCCTTAAAAACTGCATATATTCTTTTTGCAAGAAATACTACACAGAATTCCATTGCGAATTCTGTGAATTCACACTAGATTATGGCAGTGGCCACTCTCCAGCCATAATCTCCCACTTTATCAAGGAAATTAATTCAGCTGTCTAGAAGCAAAGATATTTTATTTCTACAACAACCAAAATCCTCCAAGTATTGGTGCAAAGTAACACTTGGTGCTATTTTGTTGGCATGAGATAGAGCTGGATTGGAATTTGCTAAGTCAGCACCTTAGAGTTTGATGTGGCCTGTTACTGAGGTGAGTTCTCTCCAAATGGAGGGTGATCACTGTCATCTCTATAGTAGAGAAGGTCATCTTCTTCATATACTTTCCCATCCATTCAGAGCTGAAAGAAACATGGACTTAGGACAGGGTTAACCATTCCAGAATCCCTACCCCTAAGCATACTTATTTTGCACCTGCAGATAGCCTGGAAGTCTAATTCTGATGAATGCCTAACTCCTTCCCCATTCAATAAGATGTCTTTTTTTACATATCCTGACAGTGCCAATACTCTTTTCCAGATAGGCCTGTAGTAGGAAAACAGCTGCTGTATCATCAGTTAACTAACATAATATTCAATTTCTCTGCTGTAAGCCTTTGCAAATCTTACTGATTCTGAGTTATTGTATTATTCATAATGAGAAAACAGTGTACACAAAGCAGATGCTAAACATAACAAGCCATAACTTTAAACCCAAACAGGATCACTAGCATGGCTAAGAGAAAATTTTTGCTGTAAGTTCTTGTTTTTGAAGGTGCCATAGTGGTAGGAATTGATTCTTTCTTTGATAAACTTTATAGTTCATGAAGATAACAAGGCCACCTTCTTTCCCTAAAGTATTCTGTGGCAGCAGTAGGAAAAAGATTTTTAGTTTTGAGTTTGGGTTTTTTTGGTAAAAGAATGAGAGGGATGAAACCTATGCAGGATCTGCTATTTGTTCAAAGGAAAACACTAAGCCTGTTGATGATCCACTCTGTTGCACAGCAGAAATTCAGTGCAGCAGGACTGCCCTATTGAGCATAGCCTATTTCAGAATTTCTATTGTTTGCACTTACAGCACATGAAACTGTATTTCTTTAGAAGTCACAGCAGCCTATTCTACACCATGAGGAGAGAACGTCTGTCAAGCAAGAGCATCCTTTAATATATTATTGCTTCCCTATTCAAGGGTGTTCTATATTATTTTTTTGTATTTATATATATATAAAGAACATGTATGTATGTGTGTGTGTGTATATATATATATAAAAAAATATATATAAAGAGGCTGATGTTATTAGAGATGGTGATAACCTCCTAAGAGTGAAGTTCAGAAGGACTCAAATGCAGGGATTTATTTGCTGTTAATGAAGTGACTAGATAGAGAGCTGGACACAGTTGATTCTCACTCAAAATGAACCAAAGATTTGGGATTTGTTTTGGCTCATCTTTAATTCTACTGCTATCTTTTTAATAAAAATAAATATATTAAACCTGCTCTTTTTAAGCCACATGCAGTGCACAAAAGAGCATAAAAGCAGGCTACACTCCAGCAAAACTCAGCTGAAAAATACCACACAGAGAGATTTGGGCAACTCAGGGACTGCTAGTAGATAAAACATTGAACTGAGCTGGGGCTGGCAGCCTGGGCACCTGAAGAGCTCCTACAGTGCTTAACCAAGTTTAGACAGGGCAAAATACAGAAGAATACAGAATTCTTATTAATTCAGAATTCTGAATACAGAATAATACTTCCAAATTCACTCCTGAATAAGCTGCTCACTTTTATTCTCTGTTTCTGGCAATTTTATTTTCTCTTTGGTTTTATTTATTTTCCCTGAGCACAAGCAAGTAAAGTACCTGCTCTATTCCCCAAAATAATTACTGAGACAGAGCCCCTGGTTCTTTCTCCTCACTTTAAATATTCATTGACTGCTGTAGAAATACAGCTGTGCCTTTGAAGCTCAGAGCTAAAATCATTTTAAGAAGAAATTTAACAGATGTTGATTTTGCTGAGTATGATGAATATCTTGATACTTTCAGAAAGATATAGATAGAACAAAGAACTTTTTTGCAATGTTTTGGACTGAAAGTTTGGTGGTTTTTTTTTCATTTTAAGCTTATGGTTTGAAATATCTGTAGATTTGTTTTCTACCAAGTTATATGAAGCCCTTGACTAGTACTGAGACTTTCAGCAATATCTGACCCATTTGTTAAAACAGTATGTAGAGACAGCACTATGAACTGCAAGGATATTCTATCAAGCAGCAAAGAAAGACAGGAAAAAAAGAAAACAAACACCAAAACAGAGCAAAGAACAAAATAGACAGAAAGTAAGAAGAAAAAGAAAACCTCTAAATAGAGTTACAGTGATTGTGCATTATACATGTAGTGTAATTCCATGCAAACCTGTATGGAACAAAAGCACTAAAGTTTTAACTGTGGAGATTTTTGCACCAACAAGAACAAAAATTTTTGAGAAATAAGAAAAAAAATATTCATCTGTCTCTAAAAGATTTTCTCAGCCTATAAACTTTGGAATTGCAGAGGCAAGAGGCAAGTCTGACAACATTTAGACATCAACCAGGTGTGGCTCCCATCTTTCTTTAAATATTGCTTTAGCAGAGATTGAAGAGAGACCCTGAGCAATTGTGCTAAACCCTGTATATACCACTATAGGTATTCAGGTTTAAAGAACCTGAATTCAAGAATTCAACTACTTCTAAAAGACAATAAAAAAGTACTTTCAAACTTAACATTTCCACAGTACTTTCTTGTAGACTTTGTACTACATGAATCAGATATTTCAATAATAATAATAGCAACATCTTCATCTGCCTCATCCCTTCAAAGCCTAAATTCAACATAACTGAACTGGTGTTTGAATTTTAACAGTGTCATATGTTACACCGATTAAAACCCATCATTCACTATGCATTTTGGAAGGGAAGTTTGTGGTTAGATATGGTTAGATGTGGAGAGATAAAACAATGTTTAATTCTGAGGACAGCTCAACACGCCTGGAAATCTTAAGAAGGAATAGTTTACAAACAATGGGCAATACTGATTTCAGCTAAGGCTTCATCCCCATGGCTCTCTGATATTCTCTAAAACATATAAAATCTAAACATTTCATAGTAACTTTTTAACAGATGTCTTGTGCCTTTAACCGGTGTTGAATGAAAAGCATGAGTACATCAAGTTTAAATCCTCTGAGAATGGATTTACACTTAAACAGGGGAGGTTCAGGTTAGATATAAGGAAGAAGTTCTTTACTGTAAGTTTGTGGAGGCGCTGGTACAGGCTATCCAGAGAAGTTGTGGCTGCCGCATCCCTGGCAGTGTTCAAGGGCAAGTTGGATGCGGCTTGGAGCAACCTGGTCTGATGGAAAGTGTCCCTGCCAATAGCTCCCATGCCCCTGGGGAGGCTGATACAGTGATTGATTGTTCTCATTGTAAAGAATTCATTCATAATATAAAGATAAAACCTCTCTCACTGCAACCTGCACCCATTGCCCCCCATTTTCTCTATGTGGTCTCTTGAGAATAGAGAGCCTCTGTTCTCCTTGTAAGGGCCCTTTAAGTACTGGAAAATATGCTGAGCTCCCCCTTCTTTTTTTACACATGGTTAGACATATTCCACTCCACTCCATTCCATTACATTCCATGCCACAAACCCAACAACGCAGAAGTCACAATGCCCCGGGACAAGATAAAAGTGAGCAGCCTCCTGTGTCTGCTGTCAGATGGCCCAGGACAGCCCAAGACTTCCCAGAGGAAATCCTTGATGAGCTGCTGGAGTTACTTGTTTGGAGGTACAGGGGAGGGCAGCTCCTGTATACCTGTGACTGATAAATCGTACTGTCTTGTATCAAGGAAGGTTGCCCTCTTCGACTGAGATCACAGCTTAGGGAGGGACACATGTAGAGTGGTAAGGGATTAAGGGCACACGTGCCTAGCCTGTCAGGTCAGCAGAAACAAGCCTAGTGATCAATGGGGTGACAGATGTTGCAGCCAGATGGCCCTCACTTCCAGGCACAGCTAGAGGTTGGGCAGAGAAGAGACTCAGAGCTCTCCCCTGTAAGGCCAGCTGCCGGTGGGAGCCAGCTTCTTAGCTCACAGGAGGGAAAGCAGTCCTTTTCAGCTGGATAGCCATGGCCAGGTTATAGGAATGCCTTTTTGAGGAGCACTGCAGAGCTCACTGTTCTCATCCCTCATAGAGCTAGGGGCAGCAGCCATAAGCAATGGGATGCAGAGATGTTTCTGGGGATCCAACTGATTTGGAGCACCCACTGATGTCCTGCCAGGTGTAGGAAGAATTCTTGCCCCGAGGTTTGTTCAGGCCAGGGGCCTTTGGACCCTATGGGCAGCCCCTGAGGTGGTTCCACGTTGAGGGAGAATAAGGCTTGGGCATCTCCAGGGAGGTGTGACCAGCCTGTGGACCAGGAGCAGGTCTTGCTCATGTGCTAAGGGATAGCAGATAGCCAATTCCAGGGTCAGGAAGGAATTTTCCCCCGGGAGAGATTGACACTGATCCTGGGGATTGTTTGTCTTCCTCTGAGCATCGACCAAGATCACTTGTCAGGGCTCCTCTGGTCCACTCTGGCTGTGTTACTGCCTGCTGCTCAAGCACCATGAAGATGGCCTATCATGTCCTGCATCTGGGAGGGAAGGCTTTTTTTTCCCTCACGGAGGTCTTGCAAGTGTCCCCAGGAGTTTTTTGCCTTCCTCTGCCACAATGAGCCAGCTCTTTGAAAGGTCTCCTTTGGGCTGTTGTGGCACAAACGCTGTTGCTCCTGCTCCATGCAGGTGACCACTCATGCCCCTGTTCTGAGGGAGGAAGATTTCATGACTCTCAGGGTACCCCCTAGGGGTTGCTGCTTGTCCTCTGTAGCACTGAGCGCAGTCTCTTGTCGGGGCTCCCCTCTGGGCTCGGTTCTTGTCCACTGCTCTTACACCTCCAGGGCACCACTTGTGTCCTGGTGCTCTCTGGATCTGTCATGGTTTAAGCCCAGCCTGTAACTCAGAACCATGCAGCTGCTCGCTCACTCCCTCCCCGCTTCCTTTCCCCGCTCCTGGAGAGATGGGGTGGAGAATGGAAAGAATGTAATTCCTACAAGTTAAGAACAGTTTAGTAACTAACGTCTAACACAAATCACTACTGCTACCACCAATAATAATAATGATAAGGGAAATAACAATTGAAGAGAATACAGCCACTCACCACCTGCCGACCAATACGCAACCCAACCAGAGCAATGATCCAGACCTTCCCGGTAACTGCATCGTGGGCATGGCATGCTATAGTACGGAATACCTCTTTGGTTAGTTTGGGTCAGGTGTCCTGTCTCTACTTCATCCCAGCTTCCCCTCCTCTTTAGCAGAGCATGAGACTCTGAAAAGTCCTTGGTCAGTTTAAACACTAATTAGCAACAACTAAAAACATCGGTGTTATCAGCATTGTTCCCAGGCTCAATGACAAAACCACAGCACTGCACCAGCTACTAAGAAGGAGATGCTGCTACTGCTGAACCCAGGACAGGTTCCATTGCCCGTTGAAAACTCAGATCAGGAGTGAGTTCTATGCTTCCCTTGGCTCCATATCCCCAGGGGTTCTGCTTGTGCACAGCAACCTGTGTTTGGAAGGTGCTGATGCTTATGTGCATCAGCTCTGAAATCAACCCAAAACAAAGCCCCATAACATAAAATAATGAAAAATTAGATAAACAAAAGTAAGATAAAATATAAGAAACCAAACCAAAATCAAATGGAATCTTAAAATTAAATCAAGGTTCCACTTGTAAGCTTTGTGATTTGCATCCTTGAAAGCACTTTTGGAGCTGAAAAACCCTGGCATTGCAGGGGAATAACAGTGCCATTTTTATTTAGCTCAGGGTGTGTGTAGGGAATGGGATTGGATGGGATAGGATGGGGTGGAATGGGATGGGATGGGACGGGACTGGATGGGATGGGATGGGAAGGGATGGGATGGGACGGGATGATACGGCATGGAATGGGATGGAACAGATTGGCATGGAATGGAACAGAATGGAATTGAAAGGAATGGAATGTACTACACTAGACTAGACTAGAACAGAGATGGGATTGGTTATGCTATGTGATGCCTACAAGTCTGCATGACAAGTTGTGCCCTAGGTCTCCTGGGTCCATCCAGGAGAGCTGCTCTATGCAGTGCAGATCCCAGACCCATCCACGAGACAGGAGCAGGCTCAGCTACAATATGGCTCAGGCAGGGACTGAAGGCCCCAGGTTGAGCTGAGATGTGTCCCCTGAACCCTTGGCAGGAGGCAGTGGGGTGGGGTTCCCAGCAGAGATGGGTCCCAGCCACTGATGCCTTTGAGTACCCCAGTACCCTGGCATAAGTAGACCTGCTCTGATCATAGGCTGTCCTTTAGACATTGATGGTTGGCCTCTTTGGAGACCAAGTTTGTCCCTGCCCATGGCAGGGGTTTTGGAACTAAATGATCTTAAGCTCCTTTCCAACCCTAACTATTCTATGTGTCTATGATTCTAAGTATTAGGCCTATAGATTTTCTCTATGATGCAGTACTGTTCTTCTTAGGCTCTTGTGTCTCAGTACGTTTTCCCAAGTGAAGCAACTCAGGCATTTCTAAAAGTGAGTACAAGGAAATAAAAAGAAATCCATGGGGAACTGAAAAAGCATTGCTCACCTCAAAAAGATTTGCAACCATTTGGTTGAGGAGCATGTCCTGTTTCAGACTGAGGTTTCCAGCCTCGCTAGTGCTAGAGATGTAGAAACCCAGCTCAAAGAGATGAACACAGAATATTTCCATGATACCACACATGTCTTCTTCTACTCTGAGGCCCCTGGGAGATTTAGATTAGACATTAAGAAGAAATTCTTCCCTGTGAGGGTGGTGAGACACTGTCACAAGTTGCCTAGAGAAGTTGTGGCTGCCCCATCCCTGGCAGTGTTCAAGGCCAGGTTGGACAGGTCTTGAAGCAACCTTGTCTAGTGGAAGTTGCCCCTGACAGTGGCTGGGGGGTTGGAGATGGATGATCCTTTCCAATCCCAACCATGATTCTATGATTCTATAGTAATCATTCTTTACCATGTAAAAGAAAAACATTAGGCATGATCTGAGGATGAGGCTAGAAAGAATGCTTTGCAAAGCTAGAAATTAACTCAATTTCCTAAATTTAAGACCAGCACCTTAACAGCAATAGCATCAGAAGTCTTGGAGTAGTAAGCACAGTAAGACCTACAGAAACAGAAGTATTTCATTTTTAATTTACAGAAGAATAATTTTGCAACACTGTGGGAGAAGTCTAAAGATACAGTAGGATAGTCTGACCACTCTGGTTTTACCTTTCAAAAGAGGATGCCACTGACAAATGTCAGTGAATATTGCTGAAGAAACATAAGAATAAGAACATATTTATATAGAAGTAGGAAGAAACATAATTGTAAGAACAGAACACATGATTTTTCACGATGTAATGAGATAAACTGATTTTAGTTGCAATTAACTCAAGTCTTTATAATATCTCTCCCAAATATGTCTGACTGACTGAAATATGTCTGACTGACATATTTGGGATCCTGCATTCTCTAGATGAAAATACGTTTTTCACATCAGTGAAGCTGCAAGAAGTAGGAGAGTAGCATATAACACCTTTGGGCTCAAAGGAAGAAACAACAGTCTGGGATTTGAGTTAGTACTTTTAAAGCTAGCTACTTCCTCCAACACTTCTTTAATTTAAGCAGAAAACCAAGATGAACTGTGAGACCAGAAAACCCTTTTGCACTGACATCATTTTACCAACTACTGTTAGAATAAAATAATCCATGGAGAAGGCATTTTCCTTACAATTACTGAAACAGATATAAACATTCAATTTTCCTGTAAAAATAAGGACTGCTATTATAGCTGTAAGAGAATATGACTTTTAAATAGTTAAATGCTTAAAGTATAATAAAATGTCAATAATCATAAAATCATAGAATAGTTAGGGTTGGAAAGGACTTTAAGATCATCTAGTCCCAATCCCACTGCCATGGCCAGGGACACCTCACGCTAAACCATGCCACCCAAGGCTCTGTCTAACCTGGCCTTGAACACTGCCAGGGATGGAGCATTCACAACTTCCCTGGGCAATCCACTCCAGTGCTTCACCACCCTCACAGTAAAGAACTTCTTCCTTATACCTAACCTAAACTTCCCCTGTTTAAGTTTGAACCAACTACCTCTTGTATTACCACTTATTTTTTATTTCTTCTTTATGTCATGAAAGACATAGAACTTTGGAGCTGCATGTATGGTAAGGACGTGAGGTCAGATGTAGCACTCTGGTTAGCAATCAGTCAGTTTGGTTTGTGTTATGGTTTAAATCCAGCCGGCAATCCAGAGCCACACCGCTGCTCACTCACTCCCCACCATCTTCCCCCTGTTCCTGAAGGGATGGGGAGTTTTTAAGAAATGTAATTCAAGTTTTGTCACAAGCAGCATTCTCAAAGTATTAAAGATGTGTAATTTTGCCTTGGACAGTTTTGTTGCATGCCTTGCTTTCAAGCTTGGTCATAGAACAAAATAAATAGTTAAGGTTGGAAGGGACCTTAAAGATCATCTAGCTCCTACTTTGTCTAATTTATGCTTATAAAACTATTGGTTTTTACCTTGTATCGCACTATACCAACTCATCTGTATGCCTCTACTGACAGTACCGCAAGAACAGCCCCATGACTTACAATGCTCACATTCTTTTAATGACTTACATACTTACAACAGCCAGCAATTATCACTTCACATCAAATTTCTGATGTGGATCTCAGTTCAACAGTATGCAGGAGCTGCTGATCTGAACAAACTGAAATAGTGTGATTGCCAATTTAATGGGTATTTTGGATCAGATATTAATGGAAATAACAAGTTAAGACAAGAGGTAATGGGTTTAAACTTAAACCTGGGTAGTTCAGGTTAGATATAAGGAAAAAATTCTTTACTGTGAAGGTAGTGAGGCACTGGAAGAGGCTGCCTAAAGAAGTGGCAGATGCTCCATCCCTGGTGATGTTCAAGGACAGGTTGGAAGGGACTTGGAGCAACCCTATCTAGTGGAAGGTGTCCCTGCCCATGGCAGGGGCTTGGAACTGAATGAGCTTTAGGGACTCTTCCAACCCAAACCAGTCTGTGATTCCATGGTTCTATGATAAGAATAATGGCTAGGACTATGATGTCTTGAAGAACAACTGTGTCAGGCTAAAGAACTGAGATAGACATTAGGATAGAGGACAGTTATGATTTTGGAAATACCAGATGTAAGTATAAAGACTCAGCAGTTCTTTATTCTTGGAATTTAGTCAGGAAGACTTACAATTGTGTAAGCCACATGTTCGAAAAATGGGACACTTGAAGAAAATTAAGGAGACACAAATTACAAAATGAACATTAGTGTCTAATTTTATAGGGAAAAATTAAACAGCATATTGGAAGAAAATGAAACCTTTTTCTTTCTTTCAATTTTAAAATGTGGAAGCATTCCACTTGTATAAAACTCTATTTATTTTGTTAGCATTTGTACAAAGTAAACAAACTCTGACTAGACTGGAATCCAAATATTGTGCTTTCACAAATAGTGATGAATACACGCTATGTTATTGTGTGCATAACATGTTGGTTTTGTGACTTTCTTAATAAAGCTGTAAAATTATTTCTTTAAAAAGGTGGAATGAAAAGAAAAAGAAAAACGTTTTTGCTTCATCAAACATCGTTTTAACTATACCTTTCTCCTTTCTGTTTTTTAGGTGTGCTAACATAAATTATGCCATCATGTCCTGACAACTAATTCAGTACCTTGAATTATTCTCCCATAATCCAAGGCTGATACCTAATGCTGAAAAAGGGAATATCCATCCTTCCATCTCCCACTATCCTCAATTATGTTGAAATAAAATGGAACACCAGGACTGTATTTTCCAAGATACCTATCATGAAAAAAAGAAGCATGCACCTTTTCAGCTCTTGAATTGGTCTTCCTGTACCCAGAAGCATGAAATTTTATTATCTTGATCTAATCATGTGTAAAATGCATTTTGTATTAGACCTGGAATTATCCAATCGTATTAAAATTACATTGTCAAAAAATATGTGTCAATTATTGAATCCTTCTAGAAAAGAATTCTACCTTCTAGAAAAGAATTCTACATGTTATGATTAGATGCTGCACATTTTTCCCTTCTTCTTAGTTATTAAAAAAGTATTCCTTCTGTTATCTATTGGTCTACTGCCATTGACGCAAAATTTCTTGCTTAGCTCAGAAAACACAACCGCAAACACAAGAAGGCACATGGATCTTGCAAACTGCATGTTGACTGACTGACTCTAGATAGTTGTTTGCAGGGTCTGTGAGAATGAAGACCTTGGGACCTGATGAAATCCATGCAGGGGTCCTGAAGGAGCTGGCAAATGAAGTTGCTAAGCCACTGGCCATCATATTTGAAAAATTGTGGCAGTCTGGTGAAGTCCCTGATAACTAAAAAGGGTAATATAACCCACATTTTCAAGAAGGGGAAAATGATCACCCAGGGAATTACATACCAGCCAGTCTCACCTCTGTGCCTGGCAAAATCTTGGAGCAGATTCTCCTGGAAGGCATGCTAAGGCACATGAAAAACAACAAGGTGCTTGGTGACAGCCAGCATGGCTTCACTAAGGGGAAATCCTGCCTGACCAATTTGGTGGCCTTCTATGATGGGGCTACGGAACTGATGGACAGGGATAGAGCAGTTGACATCTACCGGGACTTGGGCAAAGCGTTCAACACTGTCCCACATGATATCCTCGACTCTAAATTGGAGAGATATTAATCTGATAGGTGGACCACTCGGTGGATAAAAAGATGGCTGGATGAACACACACAAAGAGTTGTGGTCAATAGCTCAATGTCCAGCTGGAGACCAGTAACGAGTGGTGTCCCTCAGGGAACAGTATTGGGACCAGTCTTGTTCAACATCTTTGTCGCTGACATGGACAGTGGGATTGAGTGCACCCTCAGCAAGTCTGCCAGTGACACCAAGCTGTGTGGTTCAGTTGATATGCTGAAGGGAAGGAATGTCATCCAGAGAGACCTTGACATGCTTCTGAGGTGGGCAGATGCCAACCTTATGAAGTTTAACCATGCCAAGTGCAAGGTCCTACACTTGGGTCAGAGCAATCCCAGGCACAGCTACAGGTTGGGCAAAGATGAGAGCAGCCCTGTGGAGAAGGACTTGGAGGGCTTGGTTGATGAGAAAATGAACATGAGCTGGCTTCAGTGTGCACTCGCAACCCAGAAAGCTAACTGTATCCTGGGCTGCATCAAAGGGAGCATGGCCATCAGGCTGAAGGACGTGACCCTGCCCCTCTACTCTGCTCTCACGAGATCTCACTTGAAGTATTGTGTACAATTCTGGTGTCCTCAACATAAAAAGGACATGGAACTGTTGGTACAAGTCCAGAGGAGGGCCACGAGGATGATCAGGGGACTGGAGCACCTCCTGTATGAAGACTGGCTGAGAAAGTTGGGGTTGTTCAGCCTGGAGAAGAGAAGGCTGTGTGGAGACCTCATAGCAGCTTTCCAGTATCTGAAGGGGGCCTATAGGGATGCTGGGGATGGACTCTTCATTAGGGACTGTAGTGATAGTGCAAGGGGTAACAGGTTAAAACTTTTAATCAGGGGAAGTTTAGATTGGATATAAGGAAGTAATTCTTTACTGTGAGGGTGGTGAAGCACTGGAGTGAGTTGCCTAGGGAAGTTGTGAATGCTCTATCCCTGGCAGTGTTCAAGGCCAGGTTGAACGAATCCTTGGGTGATATGGTTTAGTGTGAGGTCTCCCTGCCCATGGCAGGTGGGTTGGAACTAGATCTTAAGATCCTTTCCAACCCTAACTATTCTGTGATTCTTTAAAAAAAATTAGATATTAAATTTTGCTTATCTGCTTAAAGACTCTATTGGTTAATTTTTTCAATTAAGTTTCATTTCTAACTTCTATCAGAATATCTCATTTTACTGGAGTACAACACCATCAAATACAAGAAAAAAACATGACAAATCAAATCCTCAAAATTTAAAATTCCACCTTGGAGACAAGTGGGCTGCAGACAGGGCAACATAAATATTATTTTGAGATTTCCAATTAAATGGAAAATGACAAGTTATACTATGCAACAGGCATGATTAATTGGCAAATTTACTTTCTATTGAGTATATACCTAATTTCAACATGACTCTCCAATATGGTTCAGCCTTTCTAATGCTTTTCTGCAGTAGCCATGCCTTTGGGGATATTCTGTTTATACACATGGACCATGTGCCAGTTGTTATTTTTCCTGCCATGACAAAAAAATAATTCTGAAGCGAAAGTTTACATTAACCATTCTAGTCATTGTAGGTCCATTTTAACCAAAGCCTAGATCCCATAGCAAGCCATGCAGAACCTAGAATTCACAAACTGAACTCTAACTTTCAGATAGGAGACTGCTATTGGTCTCTTCAGATAAGCAAGTTTACTGTTATAATAATTTATGTAGCAAATTCGAATTAAAACTTATATTTGAAGGGACAATTATGTGAGAAAGTCAGGTTTATTCATCACATCAAGTACACTTTGGTGAAGCAAAGCCCACGTGGCTATGAGGAACTTGAAAGAAATAAAACACACTAGTAGTCCAGATAACTCATTTATCTAGGATAAAGGACTTCCACTTAAACTTGAGAAGAAACTTCTTCTCAGTGAGGGTGATGGAACACTGGAACAGGCTGCCGAGGGAGGTTGTGGAGTCTCCTTCCCTGGAGACATTCAAAACCCGCCTGGACACATTCCTGTGTAACATTATCTAGGTGTTCCTGCTCCGGCAGGGGGATTGGACTAGATGATCTTTCGAGGTCCCTTCCAATCTCTAGCATACTGTGATACTGTCTGATACTTGGTTTGTTTGGAGTTTGCTTGTTTTTTAAACAGCAATTCATTCTTCTTGGATCAAACTAAATTTTGCAAGTATTACTCATACTCAGGGTTGGGTTTTTTTCTTACAATTGAGTGAAAATGCCAGGTTTAATAGCATCCGAGGCAGAATTTAGCCAAGTGTATCTGATTTTTCATGCAAATTTAGCCACAATTTTGCCAAAATTCACTCAAAACAAATGGTAGAATAAGACTCACTTCCTTACAGAAATATCAAAATGGACACAATCTCGGTATGACATCTCTTTACTGATGCAAGCTACAGTTTTCACTAATGTCTGCCACCTTCTACTTCTCCAACCTATGAAACAGAGAAATTGGGAATGAGAATACCACTGCTATGGAATTAAGTGAAGCATAACTACTTAAAATTTCTGTAGAATATTGTTTATCTAGCTTCAAATTCAGGAAGTATAAAGACAAATTTATACTGTTAAATGCAGACTTTTCTATCAGAAAAGATCAAGAAGAAAATCAGAACCTGATCTTTCACTTAAGCTTTGTGTCAGACTAGTTCTCCACAGGTCCCAGTCTCTGTTTGTTTCCTTCTAGAGGTTTACTTCTATTGTCCTGTCTTTTAGTGTGCGTCCAGCTTTTAGTTTGAGACTGATAAATTTGAGGAAAATTATCAGTAGAGGGAACCATGCCTGGAACACACAAGGTCATTTATAGAATAACTTGATTCAAATTATTTTTTTAAAAAGTACGATAACCTTTCCACATTATGGGTTTGTTTTGTTGGTTTTGGTTTTTTTTTGGTTTTTTTTTGTTTGTTTGTTTGTTTGTTTGTTTTTAAGATGCAGGTCACAATATTGGTTTATTGAGAAAATTTGATGCTGAGCTCTTGCTTATTTTTTCCCCCACATTCTTATTTGGGTTTTCTGTAAAGATTTTTGAGAGAAATTTAAATAATTTGTATCTGCCATATTGCCTGCATTGAATGTTTCAGAAAAGTGTGAAAGAACAGAAGTTTGATCTTCCTTTGTAACGTTCCACATACTTTCTGAAATACCACTGCCACCTAGATATCATAAAATTTTACTTTAAGATTATTATATTTAAATGCTATTGGTAGCAAAACAAGACTAAATGGTTAAAAAATATGTTGCCTTATATGTACAAAAGCCTGAAACATTATTATTATATCATTATTATAATATATTATTAAAAATTAAATCCAGAACATCTATCCCAATTGTATCTTTACATAAAGATTACAAGAAGGCAAGCACTTGTTAAAGAATTAATCAATCAATTTATTATTTATTTTAAAGACTAAAATAAAAGCAAAATAGATTACTTGTTCAGGGCTACTTTTCAAAAAATAAAGCAAAACCAAAATAAAAGAAGGTTTCCATATAGTTTGAATTTTTTCATGATACAGAAGTTATTTATTCTGTGCCTGGCGTAACTCAGAACAGTCAGAAACAACACCCTAGTGACCTCCCCCTCCCTGAAGGAAAAGACAGTACCATGGGGGTTTACCCGATACCGGGGATAACTTTACTTGTATTTTTTTAAATGTTGCAGAACAACATGTTATTGATCAAAGGATATCTTTGGTAAGCTGCTTTCTCTGATTTTAAAGCAAGTTATTTCAGTTACAAATTATTTGATACATATTACAGCTGTGATATCTAAATACAGCTGTTGAAGGTATGTGCTTTTTCTTTTGAATAGCATTAATGACAATAAAGGGAGAATTGCCATTCACAGATGAAAGTGGATTAAATTTATACCCTTTGTCTGTCCATTGAGATTTCCATATCAGACAAAGATGGCTAAATTGAAGCAATATTGTGAGTCACTTCACAGCTGAATAGTTAATGCAGAAACAAATGTGTTGCTCAGCAAATAATTTCCAGCTATGAATCACAGGACAGTTCACTGGTATTACAGGATACTCAATCACTCTGTGGCAAGAAAGGAAAATTACGTAAACTGCATTTATAAAATGATTTAGCTACTGGACCAAAATTAGTTTAATAGCACCCAACTTCATAAAACATAGCCAGGTTATTTCCAAAGATGAGTAAATGCTGAGAAAGAATTTTATTTGATTGTTCTTTAGCAATATTGCCACAAACCATAGATTATTCATGAATAAATAAAAACTGCATCATAGAAATGCACAACATACCCATAAAAAAAATTACTCTTAGCTATTGAAAGACTCCATTATGCTCATCACTAGCCTAAATTTTCAGAAGTGAACTTAGGCACAGTATTTCCCCTCAGTTTATTGCACAGTTTAACTGGATAGTGCTTTGCACACCATATTTTCCTATCAATAAATGGGCTTTCACTAAACTGTCAGAAAATTAATTTTTTTTTTTTTTTTAACTTTCAACAGCATCCTTCCCAGTTCCCTAAATCCAAATCCATACATTAGAAAGGTTACACCTGAGCTGAGCTAACCATTTCCCTGAAAATGATTTTTTGAACTGTTTTGTACTGGCTTGTGGAAGCCATTTTGGATTACTGAAGCAATATAAGGAAGCTGAGACAATACTGCATTCTTACCACATTCTTACCACAAATGGTAGCAGGACAATATATTTTCTAACACCAAAAGAATCTTGCAAAATCTATGTTTTTAGAACAACTGTTAAGTATAACATTAGTATAATGTCACATGGAACTATATAAACATTTTCTAACATGAGAAATAAATGTATATCCAAACATAATCCCACCTTGTGAAGTATTCCACCCTCCATGGATCTGTTAATGGATCAGTTCATGCATTTTAAAGCCTGATAAACTCTGCAGTATTTTATGATCTTGTGAATAATTTAGACATAGTCCTCTTCACATCTGTGCACAAAATACCTTTACCTATATATTGCATCCCTACATGTCTCTCCCTAATTTTGTGTCATGACTTTTTCCTGGTCATGCTTCATGATTCAGCCCTACTGACTACATTATGTATACTACGAATTTTTATTTCCCTGTCTTATTCCACTCTGTCCATAAGTGATTAAGACTTTCAGAACACAGACTTTCAGAAAGCCATCCTTCTTTTTCCAGTCTCTGCCTCGATACTGTATGCAATTATTCTCAGCCATTGTGTTGGGGAACTGCCTTCCCCAACTTCTGATATGTCTGAATAATTCTTATAATTCTCAAAAGTTTTTCAGCACTTATGGTACAAAGTTGGGTTTGTTCAGCCTGCAGAAGAGAAGACTCCAGGGAGACCTTATGACAGTCTTTCAGTATATAAAGGGGGCCTACAAGAAATCTGGAGAGGGACTTTTTATAAGGGTATGTAGTGTCAGGATAAGGGGGAATGGCTTTAAGCTGACAGAGGAGATTTAGATTAGATATTAGGAAGAAATTCTTTTTCATAGAAGATTAGAGTCTTCTAAAAAAAAACAACTTTGTGCAACAACAGACTGTCAGAATAATATCTCTGATAAACATAGACAACCAAATGCAATCAGATCCAAGACTCAATTACAAATATTAAGCTCCATTTCACCTTCACTTTATCACAGCATATATTTTGCATGTTTCTTTTAATTTAGCTAGTTGTTAGGTCTAGAAAGGATCAGACTTGTAGGATCAGTGTATCCATTCTCTTTAATGAGGCAGAAAGATCTTAGCTTACAGTCATATAAGGCCAGGCTGGACAGGGCTTTGAGTGACCTGGTCTAGAGGAAGGTGTCCTTGCCCGTGGCAGGAGGTTGGAACTGGATGAGCTGTAAGGTCTCTTCCAACCGAAACACTGACTGTATAACCAGCCACATGGTAAAACATACTCACTTGTACACTCTGAATGTTACATGTTAGCTACTTTTAGCATGCATACTTTGATATAACCCTTCTGAGAATTTCTAGCTTCAAGTAATAAAAAATATCTAGAACTTGTTTTAGCTGCAGCTTTTGTATTTAATTGATATTCCCAAACCAGAATAAGACTGCTGCATTGAAATGAGGCACCACAATAGCAGGTTTTCTTATGGAAACACTCATTGCCAGAGAATATCAATTTCTGGATAACTACAGGAATATTATAAATAGAGTCTGCCTGGCACAACTTTTATGTATAAAATTAGCACAGTTTAAAATTCACATACAGATACAGAAGCATAAATATATTTATTTGTTGTGGTTTAATTCTTGAGGGGGAATTTTCTTCAGATATGAGCAAAAACTAACAGGTAATGGCCTGGCCCACATTTAATAGTCTTTTGGTTTTATAAACAACTGTTTGATGTGGAAATGAAATCAAAGCCTTCAAAATTTAAGATAGATAGGAGCATGTGTGGGTCTCTCTACTGTCATTTGTAACTGCAGTACTAGTAGAAGAGCTCTTCAGACTTAAGAACTTAAAAGCTGAGGGATAAGACACATGTAAACCCCTCCATCTACAAAAGGTATATGCAAATTCCTCAAAAGGTGAAAGAGATCACAAAATATGAGATACATCTTCTTCTAGCTGTTACATGCAATGAATAGCCTAGCTGTCTACAAAGAAAGGTTGAAATAAAAGCAAACCCTAGAAGGGAAGTCCTCCCTCTCTGTTACTGGATGTGCTAAGTACTGAAGGACTTACAGACAAGGACTGTCCTTCACAGAAAAAGGTTTTTCAAATTCTTTCTTTAGAAAATTCTCTGACCACTCTTTTTCAATTAAGAAAGTCTCAGTATTCTTCACTTTCAATATGGGTTACTGTATATTCCATAGATATCTTAGAATCTCTAGAAAGTGCTATCAGCATCTGCTGTAAGAATCATAGAATCGTGGGATTGTTTGGGTTGGAAAGGACCTTAAGATCATCTAGTTGAAACCACCCTGCCATAGGCCACAAACATAAGGGCCCAGGAACACTACACTAAGGGCTTAGGGACACCACACACTAAAACATGTTACCAAAGGCTCCGTCCAACCTGGCCTTGAACACTGCCAGGGATCGAGAATTCAGAACTGCCTTGAGCAACCTGTGCCAGTCCCTCACCAGCCTCACAGAAAAGAGCTTCTTCCTTGCATCTAACCTAAACTTCCCCTGGTTAAGTTTGAACCCATCACCCCTCATCCTATCACTGCAGTCCCCAATGATGAGTCCCTCTGCAGTGTCTTTGTAGGTCCCCTCCAGATACTGGAAGGCTCCTCTGAGGTCTCCAAGCAGCCTTCTCTTCTTCAGGTTGAGCAGCCCCAACTTCCTCAGCCTGTCTTCATACAGAAGGTGCTCCAGCCACTGATTGTCTTCATGGACTTCCTCTGGAATTGCTCCAACAACTCCATGTCCTTTTTATGTTGAGGACACCAGAACTGCACACAGTACCCCAAGTGGGGTCTCACAAGTGCAGAGTAGAGGGGCAGGATCACCTCCTTCGACCAGCTGGGGTATCAGAAAACTTCCTCTCTGACATGATGGCTGTGAGGGATCTCCTGAATATACTTTTTTCAGGAATAAGAAACCTAGTCTGCTTTATCTTTATCTTCATCCCTTCCATTCTTTCTCATACATTTCCTGGTTAGACTTCACCTTCCTAGGAAAACACATAGAATTTTATTCTATAGGTGTTTATATGCTAGGGGGGCTTCTTGTCAAGCCCTTATAGGAAATCTTACCATTTCAAATCTCCTCCAGTCTCCATTAGTGAACAAGTGTAAAAAAGAAATCTCCATTCTTTTACCATTCTCTTTACAGGTCTCATTTAATTTTTTGCACCATCATAGAGAGGTCTGCAAAATTGCAACCAGAGATGCATTGACTCTGACACTGCACAGTATATTATTTTTTTGCAAAATCCTATTTTCAGTTATTTCTGTCTTCCAAGAAGTGTACAATCTCTTTTGTCCAGCAGCTTCAGTCTGAAAGACTAGAATAGGTCCTGTCCTTGTTTGACCCAAAGAAATAAGCATTATCAGGAAGGTAAAATGCCAAGTGTCCCTCTCTAAAAAATGAGTAGTATTTCAATTTGTTTGTGCTTATGATAAAGCAAATGATTAAAGACATACTTTATAAGTCATACTCTAAAGAATTGGTGTTTTCAATCCATGACAAATCTAGATAGATTTCTTTCATTTTACATAACTTTCTCTGAATTATTTTTAGAATTACTTACAAAAAGCAAAAGAATTCTATTTTAAAACTATATTTGTTAGGTTAAATGTATAATCTCTCACAAATTCTTAAAATAATGTAATTTTAAGTTAAATTTGATTCTTCCGTACACTTCATTTATTGGAGTAACTCCATTGTTATTGTCATTCCTTTGTAATACAATTTAAAGAAAGAAGGAATTTACAGGATGGTTATCTGGGTGGCAGAACAGTTATAATCCATTTTAACATGCAGCTCCATAGATTTTTCAAGAAATGAACTAATAGTGTGGAAATGCAGTGAACACAGAAGGTAGCCAGGGCAGACAATAAATCACTAAGTTATCTTAAAAAATTATTTAGTTTACCTCAGAAACCATTGTAAATATGGTTTCTCCATTCTTCTGGACAGTTCATAATAGGTCAGTTTGGAATAGTTTACTTACTGCTCAGACAGCCAACAAGGAGGCAAGAAAATTAAGCCAGTCTATTATTTATGTACATGAGACTATGTAAAGCTGTAAAATAGCATACAGTTTTATTAGTAGCATTGATTTTTCTTACTGTAGTGCTATGAAGCACAAGAGATCTAAAGAAAGCTACATAGCTATCACCAGGAGTTCATCATTAAGCACTGTCTTACATTCCATTTCCTATGCTAACTCAAAACATTCCATATACCACGTTATAACAGTTTATTATTTCAAAGGCATGGGAGGGAGTTCCCATGCCTTTTCATGATACAAAATCATAAACCATGGAAACAGTGATGCAACGATCCAAGCAGTCTCACCATGCCATTTCCTTCTTTACTTACTCAGAGCTTCAATGTTTAATGCTCATCAGAAGTACTCAACCTTTGCCCACTTAAGAAAAGCAACAGAAACTCAGCTTTTAAGAGCCCACACACACTTTGATCATCAGCTAGGGCCTTCTATAAGGAATGAAATGCAAAGGCAGGTCCCTTCCCTCAAAAACTTAAAAAATAAACTGAGGAATAGGAAGACAAATAGTAAATAAAATAAGAAAGATATTTTCTGATTCTTTCTAGGTTTTTTGGTGGTGCTGATCATAGAATTCTAGAATAGTTTGGCTTGGAAAGTACCTTAAGATCACCTAATTCCAATCCCCTGACATGGGCAGGGACACCTTCCACTAGACCAGTTTGCTCCAAGCCCCATCCAACCTGGCCTTGAACACTGCCAGGGATGGGGCTGCCACAGCTTCTCTGGGCAACATGTGTCAGTGCTTCACCACCCCCATAGTAAAGAATAACTTCATTAATGTTCCTATTTGGTAGACTTAGCACCTGTTGTCTAACTGTCCAGTGAAAGTTAAAAATCTATATAGATCTTTTTATCCTGATGGAATTTAGCGTGCTTTACACTTTGTGTGTACCTTTTGATATACGTGCATCCAACAAGGAAATGATTATTAAACTAATGCTGGATTCCTGGCTTTGACCACAATAGGAACTATGCATAATGTGCACAGCAGAGGAAAACTTTCACTGAACCTTATATTTTTTTTACCAGCAGTATAAAATACACTTAATCAGGTTCTATGCAATAAAGGAGACTAAATACCTACATCTTTGACTTACATCTCCACGCCTGAAGATGTGTTTCACTATGGTGTCACTAATTCTCAGAAAGATTGTAAACTGTGAATGTGGCCAACAGTTACAGAGAGCAAACTACTAGTCCAGAGGAGGGCCATGAAGATAAGGGGGCTGGAGCACCTCCTGTAGGAAGACAGGCTGAGAAAGTTGGGGCTGTTCAGCCTGGAGAAGAGAAGACTGCGTGGAGACGTCATAGCAGCCTTCCAGTATCTGAAGGGTGGCTATAGGGATGCTGGGGATAGACTATTCATTAGGGACTGTAGTGATAGGACAAGGGGTAACAGGTTAAAACTTAAACAGGAAGTTTAGATTGGGTATAAGGAAGAAATTCTTTACTGTGAGGGTAGTGAGGCACTGGAATTGGCTGCCCAAGGAAGTCGTAAGTGCTCCGTCCCCGGCAGTGCTTAAGGCCAGGTTGGACAGAGTCTTGAGCTACATGGTTCAGTGCAAGATGTCCCTGCTTTGTCTTCAGCCTTTTGTTGTATTTTCTTTATCTCCTGTCCAGCTGAGAAGGGGAGTAACAGAGTGGCTTTGGTGGGCACCTGGGGTTCAGACACATAGTTCTAGAGTCTCAGGCTCTGCTCAATCCTAGATTGCTGACAACTGTATGTAGATCACTGGTTTTAGAAGTACAGGAAGAGGAAAGAGTTCTTAGCCATTGATATGATGTTGGGGTATCTGCTTGCTAGAAACAACACTTAAATTCATAGGCAGCTGTCACAAATTACAGTACTATATGGCCTGCTCTGACTTATATTGAAACAATTGGCTCGTTTGAAGCTCAGTGGAATACGTACATAGCCAGTACTACAAAGACTGCCTCTGGAGTCTTAAAATATCCAGATGCTGGCATTTCTGCAAGTATTAAAATAGGTAGTCTGAGAAAGAAATAAACAGTGTGGATTAAATATTCTGCATATGAGCATTGAAATACATTCAGAGGCAGGAATAAAGGCCTATTAAAAGATTTTTTTTTTTAATAAAATGAATTAGTTAGATTTTGTCTTTTATTAAGCTATTTCATTATCTTGTGTCTTATTTTCTATTATTATATTATTTTAGCATAAACAATTATAAAACCTAATAGTTAAAGAAGAAAGTATTTTCATTTCTCTTTCCTGCTCCTGCCCCTCCATCTCTGCTTTCCCATTTCCTGAAGTTTAAGCAGCATAAACTTTCTTCCTTTATCATTTCCTAACTAAATACCCAGCAAGGGAGCAGAACAAATAATTCAGATGTTTTGTTTTTAGAGAACTGTGGTAGAAGCCTGTACTTCTACTAGTGATGTAGTCTCTTTACATAAAGACATAAGTCAATTTTCAAGGCTGTCAACACTTTTCCTGAGTGTGAAATTAATCTTTAGAGTACTGTTAGATTATGAAATACTCATTTAAAAAGCAAATATGCTTCCTGTATTGGATAATTATTGTAACTGTCTATTTCACATCCACTAGTGTGAATAAATGTGACTATAAAAAATTGATAGGGGTTGAAGTTCCAGGAAAGAGCTTTGCTGTTCATGAGTAGGTAAATAGTTTATCTAGTACTGTTATCTGCAGTGTGAGGCCACAAAGTTAGTACCAATGTCAAATTACAAACTTAACGTGGATGAGCCTTTGAGCAGATTGGTGTAGTGGAAGGTATGGCAGGGGGCTGGAACTGGATGAGTTTTAAGGTCCCTTCCAACCCAAACCATTCTACAATTGTAATTATAACTTTGTGACTGTTTCTTCTTTCCTCATAGAAGGAACAATTGTTCAACTTGAGGGGAACAAGAAGGAATGATAAAGGACTAGGGTTTTAAAACAAATGTAGTTTACAGATATGGAACATCTGCTTATAAGGGTCTAAGCTAGACCTCACCTGCTCAAAGAAAGTTCTGGATCAATTCATACCTGGCACTCAGCAAAATAAATCAGGAACTATTTTCAAACAATGAGGATATTCAGCTAAATTCCGTCAAAGTTTACATTGACTGCCAGAGCAATGAGTCAACCCATGAAGGTCTGGCTGATGAGACTCGGATTAACCAGCTGAGAGTACAGCTGGTGATCCTGGAAAGGCATCTCTGCAAGAACCTCCACCAGGGCTGACCCTCCCTCCCTGGGAGCTGCTTTATGCAGAAATCTTCACCCTGCCCTTTCCCTTGCCCTCACTGGCATCGACTCTGACATAATCTGCAGACAAGTGCTTATTATGTAAAGAAGGAAAAGAAGAATATTTTGTCATGAGAAAAGATTTCTCTGAAACAAAAATTCTGTCTCTCAAAAAACGTATGACAGAAAACAGAGCAAGTGAATACCATATTCATCTAATCCAAGCATAGAGATAGTTCAGAGAACAAGTTTAGGCACTGAACTCCTAATTCTGAACCACAAGGCAGCACATATATCTGTCTTACTACTTCTATGTCTCTCTCTCTACTCTTGAGCTCATCACTCTAGTGTTAACTAATTACCAACTTGGTATGAGGCAAATTTGTATCTTTCAGGCAGGGGTATCTTTCACTGCATCAGGTTGTTCAAACCCCATCCAATCTAACTTTGAACACTTCAGTGATGGAATATCCACAACTTCTCAGTGAGAACAACCTCTTCCAGTGTCTCACCAACCTCATGGTAAAGGATAACTTCATTAATGTTCCTATTTGGTAGGCTTAGCATCTTAAAATTCTTCCTTATCTCAAATCTAAATTTACTTTTTTTTCAATTTAATCTAAATTGATTTAAATTAATCTAACATATCTGAATAAGTTGCTGCAGCCATCATAGAAAGGCATTTTGGAACACAAGTAACAATGACACTGCAAAATGCTGAAAAGAATGCAATTAACTTTTCTGTAGCACCAAGAAACAACCAAAACTTGCAGAATATTTATCAGATAAAAAGCTACCAGAAAGAGCAGCACAGTCTCACTCAGCAGCCTTCTCAAGCTATGTTTTTCCACTTCCTTAGGCTTTTTGATATAGATGTTTATTTATTCCCTTGGATTTTTTTTCTGACAGACCAGCTCTAATTTCAAAATGAGGTTTAAAGGATTTTGGCATTTATTTTTTATTCCCCTAAATACAAATATTCTAATCCTTTACCCTTGTTTTTCTATTAACGTATGAGTTTACACATTACTGAAAACAGATGCAAGAAATTTGTGCAAGCCTCCAGCAGTATTTAGAACTTATATAGCTTTAGAACTTCTTCCTCTTCTATTTCTGCCTCTATTGTGGCACATGTCTGTAAGAATACAGGGACTCACTATCTCCTTAAATTAGAAATTTAAAAGAAAATGCCATTTTCATAGAATCACAGGGTGATATATGAGAAATACGAGAAAATGAGAAAACATACCAGGAAAGGTGAAACAAACTCCTTTAATTAATTGCCTAAAGAAAAGTATCACAGAATGGTTTGGGTTGGAAGGGGCCTTAAGGCTCATTCAGTTCCAACCCTCTGCCATAGGCAGGGACACCTTCCACTAGACCAGGTTGCTCCAAGCCCCATCCAACCTGTCCTTGAGCACTGCCACAGCTTCTCTGGGCAACATGTGCCAGCTCCTTATTACCCTCTATTTAACCAAATAGAGGTTTCTATATAGAGAAAAATTTACTTTTTCCTTTTTTTTTCCCAGTGTTTCCTCTATAGCAACGAAATATCACTGCTAATTACTGACCTTTCTATATGTCTCTTCTGTGTGAAGTAATTCATCAATATCACAGTTACATTTAGGGGTTGATATTTTATCACTGAATTCAATAATATTTCTTGCCATTGGTTTTACATGATATGCTTTTTTTCTGCTTAGTTTTTTTCCCCATTGACTTTACATGATAGGCATTTTCTCTCAGAAGCGAACGGAGAAACAACTCCTACAAGTACTGGGAGCAGTCACTTCTTACACACAGTCTGCTTATGTGGAAGACCACGGTGTAGATACTTAGAGAATGACATATAAATATAACACAAAATAAATAAATAATATTTTTTTTTTTAAAGAAATGAGCTCTAAATGTATTACTGTTAAGATATAGAAGTGCCAGAGTATGACACATAGATTTGTTGTCACGATTTGCTCTCATGATTTGCCCTCATGATTTGCTGAAAGCAAGAATGTTCAGAAAAAAAATTTTTTTTTTTTTTTAAATTGAATAATTGAACAGTTCCACAGCCATTATGAAAGTGATTTCTAAAGCTTCTGAGCTGTTGTTATATAATAACCGAGAAGGTTAAAACCGCGGAGCATGATCCATGTAATTGCTGATATTCAGCTGAGCTATTTAAGAACAGAAACGTCATGTGAGAAAGGAAAAATAACTATATATTATGCATTTCTCTCCCCCTTGCACACGTACACGTTTCCTTTGCCTCAGTTTATACACAACTGCTATTTGTGAAAACTATATATGGGAGAGAACTTGCACTTATTCATGAAAAAAATCATTTTCTGATTCATTTAACTGCCCAATATTTCAGCCATGCTGTAGCCATGATGGGTAATTTTAATGGAAGATGAGATAGCAATTTCTCACTGATTCAGGTTTCACTAGTGCAAAGGTCAGTGTCTCAGGGTAGCAGTGCACAGACATTAATCATCCTTCATACTGAACAGTGGCTTTATTCTTATGCAAAAGCCTGCAGTTCTGTGGACTCTGCAACTTGGGAGTTAGCAGAAAGTCAAAAGACAAAGTAGCTGGCTCAACCCCAATGCTTCATGTATTAATAAATTTGCCAAAAGGCAGCAAGATGAAAAACAAAGGGAAAAAAGTTCATGCAACGAGAGTTTTTATCATCAACATTCAAGTGCTACAAACATACCAGCTTTTCTCTATGAAAGAGAAAAATTAAAACTGAACAACTTCTCATTAATTAATAATAGTGTTGCTATTGTCATGAGGACCTAAGAACCATGAGAGTAAGATTTATTAAAAATGTTAAAAGTTCTATTAATTTTGCCTCTTTGAAACAGTCTTTCAAATTGTTTTTCCAAATTCTCTCCTTCATAGTAGAATGCTCTGCTTTTCTATTCGCTTCCTAAGCTGTTCTCAAGAACATTTATATGTGGGTGATAATGTATTTTAAAATTAAGTCTAAGATATGTGAATAATCAGGGAGACAAAGTGCCTCTGTCAGAAGAAGGTGCATATCTGCTTTGCCATGCCAAAAAGTGCATGATTGTTGGAACAACAGGCAGTAGCACAATCAGGTTCTGTGCTCTCTTAAACATGGTAATTACAATCAACAGCCAGAATCTGCTCAGAAGGAATGCAGAAAAACTTCTCTTTTTACTATTCTTATCATTTCTGTAGCATTACAATCTATATCTTCAGCTTGTCTCCCATTGCAGAATTTCTCAGTGTGATCGAAAGCCTGGATGATCATACTTCTACTATTTCCTCCTAGCAGAAAAAACAGGAGAGGATTTTAGCTGGTAACTAGTACAGAAAGAACCTTTAACATATATTTACAGGCTCTATTACTCTCCAGCCCCCAAATTCACAAAAACCTCCAGAAGGCTTTGCAGCTCTAGAGTGCATTTTTCTTTGTAAGTAATCCTGATAAATGTTATTAAAAATATTTAGTAACTCTTATTTAAAAACCTTTCAAAAATTAATTACCTCTAAGCTCATTTAATTTTAAACTGTAGGATAAAGATTCTTTGTTTTGTCCAGAGAAAAAAATGTAGAAATTTAGCTGTCCATGACAAAATCATTGCAGTTCATGAAGAAGCCTCATGAAAAATTAATTCGTAAGCACACCAACAAAATCAAACTTATTTGACCAGTACATTCATTGTAAACCTCAAACATAACCATTGCTAAATTGTAAAACGTTAATCACATTGCCTACTGTGGCTTGTTTTCTTCCTGCACAAAGGAAAAACCTTAACACTGTATTTTGAATAAAATATTTGACTTGCAAAAAATACTAAGATAGAAATATATAGGTGGTAGTGCACAGAAAGCCTTCACTTCTGTGTTTAATATACAATACAAAGAAACCATAAACTGACACCTAAAAACTGCCAGAGTGTTATAATATGAACAGAATCAAACAAGTGTTCAAGGTCAGGCTGGATGGGGCTTGGAGCAACCTGTGAGGTGTCCCTACCCATGGCAGGAGGTTGGAACTGGATGAGCTTTAAGGTCCCTCCCAACCCAAACCAGTCTGATTCTATGATATTAATAAAAATGTAGTTGCAAAAGTATTATGTAGGTAAACCACATTTCATATATATTATTTATATGTAAAAAGATAAAATATTCACATGTACACATATCTCTATGCAACATACTACCCCTTCCAAGTTGTCAAGCTATACAATTATGGAATTGTAATGGACTCCATGGTCATAGCAGAAGACCTGAAGTCGAAGTATAGAATGACACCATAGGTCCTCTAGATACAAACACTTATGGCTTTAGAGTTTTTAGAACATAACAAAAGTATAACAAGGGGATAGCCATGGCTCAGCTGAAGCCTTTAGTTATATAGCTGTACCCTGACAGATGGTGAAAAGGACCTTATGTTGGTGGAATACTATTGTGTTGTTGGTATAATAGTGCATATGAGTCATATAATTTGATTTTGATTAGAATTGTGTAAGATGTAAAAGTTACCCATAACTAATACCATAGGCCAAGCTTTCTTTAGACAGGGCAAGGGGAAATGTCTTTAAAATGAAAGAGGGTAGATCTAGGCTAGATACTGGGATATACACTCATGTCACATACACATGTAATTATTAGCTTATCACTAAAAAAATAAAAACATGCTTATATTGTTTGGATCCTGTCTACAGTCTGTTCCTTGTGTTTGGTATGCTATCCTCATTGTGTGCAGTTGTAGTTCTGATAAAATAAGGCAAAAAGAATGGCTCCACAAATATGACAAGTCAAATTCCACTTATGCTGAGAAACAGGATTCAGTGTGAACACCATATCACTACATATTACACTCATTGCTTTCTTTTGTTTACTTTTGAAACCTAATGAATATTTTAAGCACTATATATATCTGTATATTGTGGAATGACATTTAATTTGGAGAAGGATGATACCCTCTAGGGATATCCAATGAATATCCCTTGTGTCTTCAGACTTTTTTTTCTTTTAACATTTAAAGTCTATTAAATCAAGTGCATAAAGGTCTATTAGTCTTTGGAATATGTGATATAATTGCTCATTTCTTTGGCTTTTGAGAGAAATTACCTGAAACAAAAATGTAATAAATAACAACTAATTTTGCAAGATGATAATTTTTTCACCATTGTTTTTATAGTTGTATCATTTTGTTTAGGCTGAAATTATCTGGCAAATTCAGCCTAACACTTGAACAGTTTTACCTGTACTTCCAAAACCTACTGTTATAGATTTGTACATATTGTATATTGTATATATTGTATTCCACTTTTATAAAATGTTTCATACTATTTTAAACCTGACAGTTGACCTAAATTCAAATTAGGGATCACATCATTAGTGATATGGTCCAGAATGAAAACTGTACAAAAAGATCATAGCACTCTATATCTAAGATCCAGGTCCCTATACAGTACCCATTCTCTTTATTATTTTTTTATCTTTTTTCTAAGAATATCTTTTTGAATGTGTCAAACTTTAATGAGCCCACAAAATTTCAGGATTTCAGTGACATTTAGTTTCATGTGGAGAGCTTGCTTGGGATACGTGTATTAGACCAAATAATTAATAACTTTATAAAGAGAAGGAAGAACAGTGATTTTAATATGTCTAAACTGAAAATACTAACCTCTGAGTTAAACAATGAAAAGAAATAATAGCATCCAGACACCCAATAAACACAGTAGAGATATTAAAGTAGCTGGAGACATAGCCAAAGAATGTTAATCACAAATAACTTCTCTACAATTTGTTCATTCAACTCACAGGAACAGTTTCATACAAAATATTTATTAATAGCTATGAATAATGAGAGATGAAATAATGAAGTCTTTCCCAGGTACTAAAAAATCTAATTGTACTAAATCACTTGAGTGTTGACTTGTGGTTTGCCCAGTTTTAACAAAAAGTAGGAGTCTCATGTCTCAGATTTCCCTGCTCTAACCATTAGATTGTAATGCGTTGTATATACATATATATATATATATATACACACACATGCTTCACACAGGATAGTTCATTGCAGTAGTATCCACACATGTACTTGTATTGTCCAGGGATATACCGTAATGTAACATAGATAATGATAAATCCAAAATTATACATAATTATCTCACTTGTGGTTTTATTTCCAAGAAGAAAGAATACCAGATAAAAGCACATAAAACTTAAGTGAAACTTGCTGGAAGTCATCAACACAACAAGAGAAAACTCTCAGCATGAGGAAGGCTAATGAGATTATACTGTGCCTCTAGTGAATTGCGTTTGACCAGAGCATGCGAAACAATATTAGTCTTTTCCATTACTAAGTTTCCTGTCACAGCTAACAACAACACAAAAGCTATGTTGCAGCTTATGATTTGATTATTCATAAGTGGAAAACCAGATATATTTCTGATACTCATTATGTATCATACTGGGGGTATCTTGTATGGCATGGAAGAAAGAGAGGAACATTTCTAGTGTTCTTGATTTCATGGGTGAACATATGTTAGTTCCCAAGATTCATAATTCCACAAAAGTATCTTTTGACTAAAAGGAATTTTCACAAGAATACAGGCTTTAATGGAGCAATAATGATTTACAGAGAAGACATGAATCTTCCAAAACTTCGTTATTCCCAACTGACTAATCTTGGGGTACCTTATTCTTTTTAGTGCATGGCAAGTGTCACAACACAGGTATTTGCCAGTTGAGATCAAGGGAGAGATGTCATCAGTGTATGTTTAAAGTAAAATTATCTCATGAAATGCTTTGCTTCAATACTCTTTTTGACCACCAGAGATCCCAGGTGAGCTCCTGTTCATTGCTGCAGATCAGACCATCAGCATTCAGACCTAACTTAGAAATCTAGGAATACAGTTGGCGTTTTTAAACTGGTACAAAATACCCAAATGAAATTCTAATATTATTTAATTTTCTTTCAGATTTACTATTAAGATTCAGTTCCTGAAAGATATTTAATGATGCTTAGAGTCATGTTTCAATTTTGCAATAAGTTAGTAAGTCATATTTTAATAAACAGTTTATGATAATGGTGATAATGAACCCCTTTACACCATTCCATGATTCTCATATTGTTGTTTTCTTCCATTCCAGGTAAACCTGAAATTCAGTTCTTTTTCTCAAAAAGCCTGGTATAGGGGATAGTGTTGGCACAACTGGTACAACTTTATCATTGGAGGCTTTCAAGACCAGACTGGAGAAACACCTGAGCAACATGAGCCAGCCTCACAGCAGACTGTGTTTTGACCAAGATGTTAGACTAAAGACCTCTCAAGGTCCTTCCAAATTGAACTGTCCTGTGATCCTATGAAATCAATAGTACAATGAAGCTCTGTAACTCTGTGCAAATACCTTAGATTTAACATGAGCATAACTGTACCAAGTACTGAAGATTAAGGCACGGATTAAGGCTTGGATTAAGGCACATTAGCTTGGAAAAATGACCACTCTGTAATTATCACCATCTTTGTTCAGGCCCTAGAATACACACTCAATTTGCCTGCCTCTGCAAGCCAGGTTGGATGGGGCTCTGAGCAACTTGGTCTAATGGAAGGTGTCCTTGCCCGTGGCAGGGGTTGGAACTGGATAAGCTTTAAGGTCCCTTCCAACTCAAACCAGTCTGGGATTCTTGATTATATGATTCTACTTCATTTGTTGCCCAGGAGAAAGGGCACAAAATTCTGAATTCTGGTTTGAATTATTTCTGCACTGCTAGTCAGATATTAATTTATTTCTCAAACCTATAAGGAGTACTGTTTTTCATAAAACTTCCTTATGGTATAATTCTGAAATACTCTTTTCAGTTTGTAGTCAAAAGAAAAAAACAAACGAAACTATAGAACAGCTGATTCTACGACAGCAAAAAGCTGGACTAATCTTGAAAATTGCTAATCTAATTAATTTTCCTTATTTTTCTACTTTTGGCCACTTCTCATCTTACAAAACAAATGCTATATTTTTCTATCCATTTTTCTATCTTACTTTCTGTAAGTAATTTGCACTGTAAGTAGCTTGCAGAAAATACTCAGTTATCATACTCTGAAAATTACTGTTTCAGTTGAAGTAATAGATAACAATTTTCACAGTGCATAGAAATGTTCTTTTCATACCATGACTAGAATAATGCCCTGTAAATTATACCTGCGAATTCTTATTATAGAGAATTTTAAACTAATGTTTCGAGAACAGTGTATCAAGTTAACTTATGCATTATTCTGTACACTTTTTTTCCCATTAATGAACTAAAATATTGAAATGAATTTCAAATGACATATTTGAACCATCAGAATAAACAGTTTCTAAAATTCTGTTTTGGAAATATGTAACAGATTTTGTGATGTTCAGTCTAGGTAGCTGAACTGCAACTAACAAATAATGACTGGGAAATTTGGAAAAATATTCAAAACATCATTTTGTGCAACTTAATAGAACTATCAAAGAGCATGTGGAATTCTCCTTATGCAAAAGGAAATGAAAATTTTAAAATCTTGTGTATATTATTAGCATCAACTGTAAACCATTCGTAATTTCAATTCTCTGGAAGTTTTTATATAATTCTTAAATTATTTGGACTAACTGCATCTTCACTGCAGCTGAGAACAGATTTAAAATCCAGTTGCTATTAAAACAACAACGAACAACATTTTTTTTCATATCTCAAAAGTATGGAGAAATATAAATGACAGACTGAACTGTAGCTTGATCACTTAATATATCACCCAAGATATTTTCAATCTTTTACTCACGTTTAAAAACAAACAATAAAAAATAAAGCCAAAACCAAATCACATTAAAAAAAAAACAAACCCCTCAATATACTTTAGCATGTATTTCTGATTATGTAAAGACTTTGAACAGAAGGCAAAGATATGGAACGATGTCATTTTTTAAAACTAAAATGAAATTGAGAAATGCACGAATATGATGTTGTCCTAGACAGTAGTGATGTGAAACTGAAAATGCCTCTCCAAAATGAAATTCTGTGATTCACAGTACACTAATTACAATCATTTTTGCTGAAATATAGCCTTGCTGTTTGTTGAGGTGTGACAGAGGATCAAGGGGAGAAACACTCAGATGAAATGAAATTTCAGTTCTTTCAAATAGCCTCAGGTCTAGGCAAGAAAAGCTAAGCTGAGAAAGATAACAGGAAACCTGTGTCTAAATAGGGAGTGTGGGGAGTGCTTGGGAGGATCAGGTGTACAAACCGGGACTCGATTCTCCTCCCCCTGTTTGTGTCAGAGATAAAAAGCTCTGACACAAATATGCCAGTTGAGTAGGGAATTTTTCCAGGGAGACGGTTGCGAGTTAAGACATCAACATATTTAATAGTCCAGTGGTTAGGACACCATCTTAAGTATTTAAAGCCATGTCCATTTATTTCAGAATAAAGATTGAAATCAAGTAATGAATCAAAGTATTTTACTGTCTTAATATAAAATGGGAGAAATCTGAACTTTCATAATTTTGGAATATCTGCTGTCTTTCCTCTGTTTGTACTCACTGTATTCACTTAAGTTAATTAATACCATATTTTCTTTACTTTTTCTGGCATTCAGAAACTGGATAGGCTTTACCATGGTCTCAGATTTTGCTAAATTGAAGCAAACAAATAAGTTTAGCATTTTATATACATATATTTATATATACATACACATATACATATACATATACATACATATGTATATATATGCACACAAACAATGAGAAGCAGCCATTACCTTAACTGTAAGTATTTAGAGCAAAGGAACTTTTGGCAAAGGTACTTGTCCTGGGTTCAGCAGTAGCAGTCATTTTTCCCCTTCTTGGTAGCTGATGCAGTGCTGTGTTTTGACTTTCGGCCTGGGAACAGAGCTGATAGCAATGTTTTGGTTTGGCCAAGGACTTTGTGAGCCTCATGCTCTGCCAGGGACGAGGGGAAGCCAGGAGGAAGCAGAGACAGGACACCTGACCCAAACTGACCAAAGAGGTATTCCATACCACAGCACGTCATGCCCAGGATGTAACTGGGAGTTAGCCGGAAGGGCTGGGAAACTGCAGGGTTGGAGGAGGTATCGGTCGGAGCTTGGTCGGGCTTGGGGAGCGAGTTATCGGTCGGCTGGTGCTGAGGTGTTGTATTCTCTTCCCTTGTTATTTCCTTTATCATTATTATCATTGGTGGTAGCAGTAGTGATTTGTGTTATACCTTAGTTACTAAACTGCTCTTATCTCAACCCGTGGGAGTTGCATTCTTTTCGATTCTCCTCTCCGTCCCTCCGAGAGCAGGGGGAGGGCAAGAAAAGGGGGGTAAGTGAGCGAATGAATTACCTGACTGGGTTTAAACCACGACAGTACTAGACATCTGTTGACGCGGGAGTCACGGACAACGCAAAGACGATCAATGTGATCAAGCGATTGCCAAATTTATTACAAAGCCTTAATTCCTTATATACTATTTCTTACATGCAGTTACAGTGATTTGGCATATTATGATTGGATACATGTCTTGAAGACCCTTAGTGACTAACATATAATTGGTTAAGCACAGGTGTGAGAACTTGACCTTGAAAGCTTGCCAACAGTCCACAGTTCTCATTACCTCAGTGAATTCCAGCTTCTTCTTGTCTTGCTTGCTTAAGCTTCTTCGGGCCTCTCATGGCCTTGCTGTATCTTTCAGGATTATTCAGAGTTTATGTACTAATTATGCATTCTCCCGTGAGAACACTGTCTCCACAGACATCGCCTTATCTACCCTTTTCTGCAATTTAAAAGGGCTTAATGCATAAACTGTTCCTTCCCAGATTTAGTACCTGTTATGTCTCATACAGGGACAGAAGTGCAGGGCTGACCTGTGTTTCTTTATGGCAGGTATTTCAAGGGAAACCATCCTATCTGTAGCATATAAAATACAGACGAGCAGTAGTAATAATACCAACAAGAAAAGGCTATCACTGTGATATCTAAACACTATATGCGAGTTAATGAAAGCACAACTACTTCAAGATCCTTTACCATCCTTTATATTTTATATCTCTTGTCCATTGATTACTGGAAGAGATTTTCTGTTTTCATAAAGCATCCTTCCTTCATTCTCTGACCCTCAGTTCACCTCCCCAGGAAGTCTTTCTAAAGGCTTTTCCAGTGGGAACTATGTGAGAACCTTTATTATATTGTATAAGCCAAGTTATTTTTCTTTAGAAACAGGTTTACTCTTTATTCTGTATGACTCTGTCTTTCATTTTGTTATACTCAAAGCAAACTATAGAACTTAAATATTTTAATTTTGTTAAATCAAAACAAGCACCCACATTCAAGATCAATAATGCTACAAGGTGATGGTAAATGTAGAACACTCAAGGCCTTGTAAATATTTTAAACCTGTTTCTGAAGATTTGCAAGCAGTTGATGCAAATGCTGGAAGTACTGAAAAGATATCAGAAAGAAAATTGGGGCTTTTGTCATTAAATAACAAGACTCTGCAGTTCTGTGAAAGAGCTGAAATAGTTCTGAATGTCTCAGGAATTTGTGTTCTCTTTCTTTTGGAACTTCAGGTTCTTGATCTATGAGTAAAGCAGAAAATTATAGCACTGAAGGAGAACTTGAGAGATGTAATACAGAAATGACCCCAAAGCTAAAAAAAAAAAAAAAAAGCATGCTGACATTAGATAAGAGAAGGAAAAAAAAAAACCCACAACAAAACCCCTTCCTAAAGAGAAGAAATTCAACAAGAATTTCTTGTTCTTGTTCCAGGAGACAACAGCAGAGGGGATGCTCTGTAAGACAAGGAATTTAAAGGGAACAGCATGGAGAAAATGAGATGAAATCCTACTGCTCCCAGAAAGTAAAACAATAGTAATAAAATCCTCATGAAGTAGGGGAACACAATTTATTTCCCAGGAATCAGCATGGAAGAACAGGCCAGACTACTAGTAGCTTTGCAAAAATAGAGACTTTCCTTGTTGACCCATGTGGCCTTAGGTCCAATAACCATGACCTTCATTGCTTTCATAAAATAATCCTCTGCATCCTGATAGAATGAAATACAGGACAAAAGGGAATATTTTACAGCAAACATAGAGTCCCTGAATTTTACTCCCCCCTTCCTCCCTTTGCTTGCCTTGCTTACTGAATCTAAATGTTTCTTGCTAATTTTGTCAACCTTGAGAAATTATTCACCTAAAATTGTACCTCTAGATATGCCCCTAAGCCTGTTTCTGTGCTATTTCCTTTCAGTCAAGTACTCTAATTTTGAAACTTTAACAGTTGATATTGGCTTGGTATAGAATAATTTTGTAACCACAGGAATTGAGTTAAAGACAAAACATCTGTCTTAACAAAAAAAACCAAACAAACAAACAAAAAAACCCACAACCAAAAAAACCACCTTTTTTAGTTCTGGTTCTGTAGAAAATAAAAAATTTCATGTATACTTAACTCTGGTTTTCTATCTTCCAATGATGTGGAAAAAGAGGGGAGGGACAGAAGCACAGGGAAAAATGCAGGTATACTCTAAAGTTAATTTCAGCCTATCTAGAAAACTAAAGTACCAGAAGTCAGTCCTGATCTGCTATGATTTGTAAGCTGAACAGCTTCATACACACTCAAGGACTTTTATGTGATCTGAATCCTTATTGTCTTTGTTATCTTTGCAATGTGACCTGCTCAAAACAGTTGATTTCTTTTTTGCATTGTAATAAATGGAATAGATGACAAAGAATTCTTGCTCCTACTTGAAGTAATGGTAAGTCTCCACATTATTTTACTTAAAGTTCAATACAGTACCAGGTGAGTTACAGAAAAAAAGCAAAGGTACTCCTTTCCCTTGAAATCATATTTGCTCCTTTAAGCTGACCTTTAAATGTACCATTTTGTTAGTCTAACCTCATTATTTGAAATTAGTCACAGCTTTCTTGTTTTGTGCAAGCAAATCTTGACTACTCTCCTTTCTGTAAAGCTGCAACTCAGTTTAATAATTCATGATTATATGCTTATTCATGATTATCTGCTTATTAGTTTTAGAAAACAAAATTATTCATTCTGCTATAAATCATACCCAGTGCTGCATTTCAATTTAATGCACGACAGCAAAACGCTAACATAATTGTTGCAATTGGCAATTTTCAGATATGTTGCAAGACACAGGTGGCAAGCCACGTTTGTGTTGTAGGAGAGAACAAGACCTTCAGAAGTTGAGTAATGTTCTATAAAATTATAGTGATGGTAAGATAGAATTCCTTTATCCTCAGAGTAAAATCTAATTCTATTATAATGACTCAAATAGTTTTTTTCTTAAAAATTCTCAGATGGGACATTACTCAATTCATATCTGAGTTAGAATGAAGGAATGCTACAATAAAACAGGAGGAGAAATTATTTTCTTAAAAGTATATAATTCCATATTTTCCTCATTTGTTGAATCATTCTACATAGCCAATTTCCTCTGCTTAAAAGTGAAATGATAAGGAATGTCTTTTATATTAGGAGTGATGAAAAGTAATGCAAGCACACACAGGGAATCAGCAGCTGACTTTTATTCCCATTTTATTAATAGTGAAAGAAAAAAATCAAGAATACTCCTTCCTATTACACTGCTCAGTCGCACTTGCCTGAATTACATAGTGACCAGCAACATTTGCCATAGATCTGTGAGTAATTATAGGTAGAAGTGATTTGAGACTGAACTGGGAGACAATATATTGAAGACAGTTCAGCAGTTCTGCACTTCAGAGCTATTTAACAACTAATATGAAGGTATACTTATTATATAGAAGTAGAATTGTTCGAAATGGTTTTTAAGAACACTCCAGGTAAAACATCAGAGTTGGTGAAAGAGTGAAGAAATCACTGTATGAGAAAGTCATAACAATAATATGCGACAAATTATTTGATTTTATCGAAATACTGTGCTAAAAAAAATGATGGAATATTAGCTGTCTTCAGCAGCCTTCATTATTTTCCTGAATCATATGAATAAAGAATAAGTAAGAATATCATCCAACCTAGTACTCCATCAGAATTTTCCTGTAATAAATTATTTTTTCTTAAAAGACTGAGACAAAGACTTTAATTTTTAAAATTGGAGCAGTACACATAGGAAATACTAAAACCAGTACTTATGGTAAAAAAAAAGGTGAAAAGATAAAATGAATAGCAAATAAACATTTCCTGCACGAATTCTACTAAATAACAGAACAATCTCACTAGGGAATGCCATGGGTTGTTTCACTTTGCACATTTTAAGTGGCTTGGAAGAATACTGCAATATTTTCTTGTATTGAAAGAAAGAGCTAAGTATTTTATACTTTATTTTCACCTCCAGTTTCTGTTTTTGTACAGTTTTACTTTATTAATTTCATTTAGTGTGATTGAACTGTACAGCGAATTCTGTAGGATCCATTTACAAAGTAATCCTGCAACAGAAACCTGCAAAGCAGCACTGAAATACATTTTGAAATAAGGCAGAAAAAAATAACTTTCATTCTCTTTCTCTTCTTTAAATAAAAACTTCCATGCCTGACCAATTTGGTGGCCTTTTATGATGGGGCTACGGAACTGATGGACAGGGATAGAGCAGTTGACATCATCTACTTGGACTTGTGCAAAGCGTTTGAACAGCGCCCGAACAGGGAGCCCCCATATTTTTCATATTGAAACTGAAGGAATTAAAGCGCATGGCACCGAAGAAAGTGGAAAATGAGGAGCCGCAGGGACGTCGGCTGGGTTCGATCCAGCAGGACGAGGATCAGGAGGTAGATGCCTCAGAACGGAGCCTTGTGAGCCCAGAAGACACTGCACAGTGCAAATAAGGTAACAGCCGACAGGGTCTGGAAGAGGGTTAGGATGGGGAAAAAAAAAAATGGTCATCCTTAAGCTCTTCCAGCATATCCTCTCAGTGAGAGGGATAGAATATGATGATAATCTGTTAAAAAGATTGTTGCTCTGGAGCAAAGAAAAAGAGCTGATCCAGGGGGTTAATGAAGCTCTTGATCTCAGGACCTGGAAAAAAATTGGGGCACGCCTGTGGGATCAAGTTACTTGTGGGTTTAAGGAGGCAAAGTCTCTTGCTGTCCCCTGGTTACTACTAAAAGGGACTCTAGCCACAATGAAGGCTGAGAAACAGGCAGCAAAATCCGCTTTTACAGCTCTCTCTGACTTGCCTTCACAACAGCAGGGCTTGGCACCTACATTAGATTCAGCACCTGGTGCTACAGCCATGGTAGTGTCGTCTGTTTCAGGCATAAAACATTCTGGCCAAAAACCGGTGCACAGTACAGTACGAAAGTTTGAGGACCCTACGCCTTTCCCCTATCCTGTGTCGATAACGCCTTTACCAGCGGTAGCTCCAGCTGATACTTGGGAGCCAGTAGCGGCTACTGAGCCACTGAAACAAACTGATGTTAACCCTTTTCGTGCTGCTACTGCCCCTAAACTTAATCTCCAAGATTTTTTGCCAGGGTGGGAATCTCCTAAGGAGGAGAGTGTAACTCCGAATAAATACCCACCTCCGCCACCTACACCACTGCTTGCATTGCTCCCACAGGAGCTGCAAAATGAGTGGAACTGGGGACAATGGACAAAATCCTTAGATAAACAATTGCAGGACTTGCGGAACCATCTGGGCAAACTGGGGGAGGAGAGGGAGCAAGCCCCAGAAAAACCAGACAAACCGGATAAGATCAGTCCTTGTGATGTGTCATTACCACCAACTCCTACATCTAATAAAGTTAATCTGAGTGCCATGAGATGGTGAGGCATGCAATTATAGACTATTTTACCAATAGATGTTCCCGCTGCATTCCCTGTTATTATAAATTCTCAGGACCAAGTCTCTATAAGAGGTTGTGATAATCAAACAATTAAGTTGTCTATGTTAATTGATACAGGAGCTGATGTCACTATTATACCATATCACCAATGGCCAAAGCCCTGGCCTTTGTAACTTACCACAGCAGGAGTTGTTGGAACAGGGGGAATGCAATCAACTCAAATCAGCAAAGAATTGGTGGATGTGTTTATGTCTAATGGAAGTCATACCCAAATTAGACCATATGTTATGCCTTCTCCTATTGCATTGCTTGGACGAGATGCTCTCAGTCAAATGGGAATTAAACTGACCACACGAAATTTTTAGTGGCAGTCATTGAGGGACGGCCAACCTATAAATTGCAATGGCTTACTGAAATGCCTGTCTGGGTTGATCAATGGCTGCGGACAAAAGAAAAGCTGTCCCATATTCACCAATTGATCAATGAACAGTTAGAAGCAGGCCATATTGTGCCATCCACTAGTCCATGGAACACTCCAATATTTACAATTCCTAAGAAAAATGGAAAATGGAGACTGCTACATGACCTCAGAGCTATCAATGCAGTTATGAAGGACATGGGAGCTTTGCAACCTGGCTTGACTAGCCCTTCAATGATACCTCAGGGCTGGGATTTAATAATAATTGATTTAAAAGACTGTTTTTTCACAATTCTTCTACCACCAAGCAATTGTGAGAAATTTGCTTTCTCTGTCCCAGCAATTAACAAAGGAGAGCCTGCTAAGAGATATGAATGGGTTGTTTTACCTCAAGGTATGAAAAATTCTCCTGTTACTTGTCAACTGTATGTTGCCTGGGCATTGCAACCGATCTGGCAAAAACTGCAAAAATGTGTTATCTATCACTATATGGATGATATCCTAATTGCAGGCAAAGATCTAAATAAGGACCATCTGCTCTGCCTGCTACAATCAGAATTAGCAAAAGCAGGACTGGCAATTGCACCAGACAAGGTGCAACATGAAGCCCCTTGGAAATATTTGGGGTGTACCATTTCCAGAACTGAAATTAGGCCTCAAAAAGTTAAAATTAACACACAAATGAAAACCTTGTCTGACCTGCAGAAATTGATGGGTGATATCCAATGAGTCCGCCCTTTGTGTGGAATCTCAAATGATGATCTGACTGATCTCATGCCCCTTTTAAAGGGTGAGTCAAAAGCAGAACAAAAAAGAGTTCTATCAAAAGCTCAGTATGAGGCCTTAGATCACATCATGACAAAAATCACTAATCTTGTCCCGATTGTCAAGGCCAAGCAGTAGGAGTCAACCCTCAAGGCCTCCAGCCTCTTCAGCTTTGGCAAATGGATATGACTTATGTAGCCTCTTTTGGGAAATTGAAATATGTCCATGTTACTATTGACACTATTCTCTTACAGGACAAGCTATTACTGAACGAACACATCAAACTTTGGAACAGTTGTTGGAAAAACAAAAAACGGGGGAAGAAGGACATACACTGGTAGCAAGGATACAGAATGCTGTATATGTTATGAATTTTTGTGCAATCGACAGGAGACTTTAATGACCCCCCTGCTATAATACATGGTCAGGCATAAGGTTCAGGTTATATGACTAAAACTCCAGGTATTCTGGTCCAGTACAAGGATTTGGAAACCAGCATTTGGAAAGGTCCTGTGAAAGTATAACTAACTGGCGGAGGTTATATATGTGTTATTACAGATTCCGGTCTGTGGTGGGTGCCAGCTCGATGGGTGAAACCCTGGAAAGAGTCAGCACCGCCCCAGGACACCCCCCTTGTCAGTGATTGAATTAATTGAAATTTCAGCTTAGGACTTCCATTTTATGGATGTTTTCAGTCCTTCTTAAAGTGAAGGGAGCAATCTTTTTTACGTTAAAGTAAAAAAAAAAACAAAACCACACTATCCACCCCCCCCCCCCACCCACCCCCCGAACCTACAGCGAGACAAACACGGGATACAGGCATATTGTGTGCGTTTTCAGTGGTGGGAAGGTCTTTAGTATGCACTTATCAGGGGTATTGGGCATACTGTGACTCATTTAATACAGTCTCTCTGTGATACTCATGAACTAGAAGTTGGTAAAAATAAGTATGTCAGGTTTCTAGCAACCCTTGGAGACCTTTGTAGATATTGCTGGCCACTTCTCCCAACATAGGCTGGCCACCTGTGTGAGTGTGAATTTTCGTCAGCATAAAAGCCCAAGCCTCATGCGCTGTGGGGGAGGCAGAGCCTCTGCGGGGATGCCCGCTAAGGTTGAGCCTGCCACCTCACACTGCAATGATGCTTCTCGGAGCTGGTTTGCTGTCAGTTTCCACAGGGTCCTTATGCCACGTTCTGTACGTGGGACTGTGTAGTAGGAGTAATAATTGTCTTTTTGCGTTTCAAATATTGTAGTTGTGTGGAGTGTGCTTGTGGGATCCCACACGTGTGTGTGTGTGTGTGTGTGTGTGTGTGTTGAGGGCAATCGGTGTTTTGTGCATTTTTTTTTTTTATTGTTGGGTTCATGTAAAAGTTTTTAACAGGTAGCAGTTTAACATTTAGGGCATGAAAGGGTTAAAATAAAAAGGAGCAATGATGCAGCAAATGTGCAGTTTAACCTGTCTACTTCTCAAGAACTGATAACCTGGGGGAGGGGTTATATTTGTGTCCACCTGACTACAGGTCAAGGTCCATGGTGACTGCCTGCAAAGTTGTCAAGCCTTGCCATGAGCTCGACAAGACAAATGGAAAAAACTTGATGCCCCAGCTACAAGAGCTGACCATTAATACCCCAAGCAGAATGAGATAGAGGAAAATGAATGATTGCAAAACATCACTTGGGGGCAAATGAAAAGTAACATCCTGAATATGTGTGCTTGTAAAGTAGCTATTATTAGAGGTTGTGATTTTGTGTATAAAACCACCTGTATTTACTAGCTAGTTGCTAATAAGAAACTACACCTTGTATAGATTTGTCACTTGTAAAAGAGATGTTAGAGTACAGAAATTTGCAGTAGCTGCTAGAAAATGTTAAGGCAAAAGCTAGAAAGATTTTAATACAATCGTGGTGTTATAAAGCAGGTGATGGAACAAATTAAGAGGGTGGGAGAATTCCACTGGTAAGAAATTTCTTTGGCTAGTCCCTTGCTGCCATCAGCATCTTCAACATGCTGCTGCACCCTGTAATAGTTACTCTGCTAATGTAAATTTGTGCGTGCCTTGCTGTAGTAGCGACTTGTTACTGGATGAAGCAGGTGAAACTCTGCATTGACAACAAGGTGCAAGGACTGAGGCTAACAAAATGCCTGCTACCACAATCAAGGGCAAGACTGGGTTGGCCTCTGTGTTTGCCACCAAGAAGAACCTTTATCTCCACTGTTGGCTGCAACCCAGCAGGCATGGAGCGGTGGGGACACATGCCATGCCAGACCTTGATGTGAAGGATGGCCTCCCCTGTTACCAGAGATCCATACAGCAGAAAAAAGGGGCAGGCCCAGCAGCCTGTAGTCAGCATATATTGGAGATATGATCTAGGCCAAATCCCCTGCTCAAGTAGGGTCATCCAAACCATATATAAAACAAAAAGGGGGAGATGTGGAGGCAGTGTTCTCACAGGAGAATGGAAAATTGATACATAAACTCTGAATAATCCTGAAAGATACAGCAAGGCCATGAGAGGCCCGAAGAAGCTTAAGCAAGCAAGATAAGAAGAAGCTGGAGTTCACTGACGTAATGAGAACTGTGGACTGTTGGCAAGCTTTCGAGCTCAAGTTCCCACACCTGTGCTTAACCAATTATATGCTAGTTGCAAAGGGTCTTCAAGACATGTATCCAATCATTTTATGCCAAATCACTGTAAGTGCATGTAAGAAACAGTATTTAAGGGGTTAAGGCTTTGTAATAAACTGCTTTTTGTCTGATCATATTGATCTCTGACTGAGTCCATATACATTCTGTGGCAAGGTCCTACACTTCGGTCAGAGCAATCCCAGGCACAGCTACAGGTTGGGCAAAGATGAGATTCAAAGCAGGCCTGTGGAGAAGGACTTGGGGGTGTTGATTGATGAGAAAATGAACATGAGCCAGCTTCAGTTTGGGCTCACAGCCCAGAAAGCCAACCGTATCCTGGGCTGCATCAAAAGGAGCATGAGGCTCTATCAAAAGGAGCATGGCCAGCAGATTGAAGGAGGTGATCCTGCCCCTCTGCTCTCGTGAGACCTCACTTGAAGTATTGTGTACAGTTCTGCTGTCCTCAACATAAAAAGGACATGGAACTGTTGGAACAAGTCCAAAGGATAGCCGCGAAGATGACCAGGGGACTGGAGCACCTCCTGTATGAAGACAGGCTGAGAAAGTTGGGGCTGTTCAGCCTGGAGGAGAGAAGGCTGCATGGAGACCTCATAGCAGCCTTCCAGTATCTGAAGGGGGGCTATAATGTTGCTGGGGAGGGACTTTTCATTAGGGACTGTAGTGATAGGGCAAGGGGTAACTTAATCAGGGGAAGTTTAGATTGGATATATGGAAGAAGTTTTTTACTGTAAGGCTGGTGAGGCACTGGAATGGGTTGCCCAGGGAAACTGTGAATGCTCTATCCCTGGCAGTGTTCAAGGCCAGGTTGGACAGAGTCTTGGTCCTTTCCAACTCTAACTATTCTATAAATCTATGAAAGTAACTGAAACAGAATTAATCAAAGCAGAAGAACCTCCCTTGCACAAAAAATCCGAGTATGTCAGCTCTGTGACTCAGTGACAGGGTACTGCCACAAAAATATGTTCTCTGGTCCAGCAGAGAATCCTGGTGATGCCTCTTCTGATGCCAAACTGGCTGCTATCACCACATCATCTGCTGTTGGTGCTGTTTCATGCTTTGAAAACAAAGGAACACAAATTCTAGATCATCTTGTGCAAAGAGAAGGAATAAAGCAATTTTGGAAACCAAAGGATATAACTACTAGTGCAGAAGACCAATAAGCCCTGTCAATTATTCTTTGGCACCGAGGTCTGAGAAAAGGAATAAAAATAAAATGAAATAAAAATCAAAACATAAAGGCATAAATCTGGAACAAGTTTGGAACTTGATGAGGGTCATGGGACAATGTCAAATGTATCACACCAGAGACTCTGAGCAGGATTACAGACAGAACTTCGGTACAAACAGGAAATAAGCATTTAGTTGCAATTGCTACGATTAAAATTTTTAATAAAGGTAAAAAGAAAAAAAATAATGAAGGAGAACATATTCAATATTATAATTTTTAAAATCCTTTAAACATTTAGAGCCAATGAAAAGTGTGACAACTTACTCAGACATTCATGACTTTGTTCATTAACTCAAAGCCTATTGAATGATGGCACTGCAAACTGCAGCCCCAAATCAACCAATATAGAGGACTCCAAGTCCTCCTTGGATCTGGCAGAATCTACTATGGGTATCAAGAATAAAGGTCAGCGGTTTATAAGCAAAGCCAAGCTGTCATCTAAGCCTGACAAAGTAGAGCTCAGTTACTGAACGTTATTATTCTACTGAGCTGTAGGCACCAGACCACAAAAACATTTCATCCTTTTCATGAAGTTCACAAAAAAGTCTGGTAATAAAGTAATTATATGTTTGAGTTAACTCATTACCTTCTTATGAAGTATTATCTCTCCCATAGTTTAATCTTTAAAGCATTTTTAAGCTTTCTTCCATTGACACTTAGTCGTAAATAAGATTGAATAAAACCAAAATGCATTCTTAATACTTACTAATATATATAAAATTGAATCATACCATCAAGATATTATGTTTGCTCAAAGCATTTTATGTTATGTATGACATCAACCATTATTGCTAAACAGTCACTTGCAGTTGAAATGCCACTTTTATGCATAATGTCAAGAATTAGTCAGTTCAGAGTCACAAATGACGTAGCAACTTTATCATAGTACTAACCACTTGCCATTCAAGTACACTGATTTAAAAGGAACAAAAAAGCCAACAACAACAAAAAAAGTATTAGTCAAGTCTACATTTAGCCAGAAGGACAGGTTTCAAATGCCTACCCTGTGAGGAAAAGGAGTGTAGGATCTTTAAAGAATCTTTTTGTCTCATCTAAAAATTTGCAATTTCAGCTATAGAATGGCCTTTACCACCATTCAGAAGCAATCACTCATTACCAAGCCAAAGAAAAGAATGTCATATTCTGAGTCAGTGATATCCAGATGTTTTAACAGGAAGGTGGCCGCTGGACTTCTCCCACTCAGGTACAGACATGGCTCCATCTCTTTCAGCTCATAGGATGCAGCAGGATTTCAGCTCACTGTGCTCAATGGTAGTGATGTCAAAAATTCCAGCTTCGACAGAAAATACTGGTCAAAACATGCTTATAGAAATTCCCCGTTAACTATACCCCTAATAAAAACATACTAGCTTGTCACTGAGGAAACAAACACATCTCATCTATATGTTCCATTGAGACAGTATGTTGATTAGTTCCTCAGTCTGTTTCATGCAAGCTAATAGTTCCTCTATTGGAAGTTGATGTTTCTCCAGTGATACAATTACCACACTTGCCTAGGGACTGAAATGACTTTGACACTTCAATTTCTAGAGCAGCTCTTAAATGTGCTTTTAGAAACTGGCATCTCACATATACTTTATCATCTGCTTTGGATTTGTGATGCTTTCAGGCTATGTGCCAGATGATTATTGTGGTAATGCTTTATGATGATGAAAACTGCTGATGTGTCTTCATTCAGACAGCTCTGAAAGTCTCTGACAGCACTGGTACAAGTTAGCATTTGGGCTGGCATAGCAGAAGCAGAGAAAGCAATACATTAACAGTTACAAATTTCTGCAAAAAGAAAACCCCATATTCTAACAATGCTTGTTCATGGCAGCCAGGAAAATTAATTCACAAGTAGCATTAGCAAATTCAAATAGCAATGAATTTTCTTCAAAGTGAAGGACAAGTCTTATCTACCTCAGTCTTACCACAAATACCAGTATTTACTCAGACTCAGATCTGTCAGGTTCTGCTCTTTACAGGCATGTCCTGGGTTCAGCAGTAGCAGTCATTTTTCTCCTTCTTAGCAGCTGGTGCATTGTTGTGTTTTTTACTTGCAGCCTGGGAACAACGCTGATAACACTGATGTTTTTAGTTGCTGCTCAGTAACATTTACTCTGACCAAGGACTTTCTGAGTCTCATGCTCTGCCAGGGAGGAAAGGAAGCCGAGAGGAAGCAGAGACAGGGCACCTGACCCAAATTGACCAAAGGGGTATTCCATACCACAGTACATCATGCCCAGGATGTAGAACTGGGGTCAGTTAACTGAAAGGGTTAGATCACTGCTCAGTCGGGCGGGGTATCGGTCAGCGGGTGGTGAGCAGTTGTATTCTCTCCCCTCATTATTTCCCTTATCATTATTATTGATGGTCTCTTTCACAGGCAGCCCCTTGTTGTGGTGAAAGAGCTTGCGTGCTCTTGTGAGGTCGGGAGCTATGCCAGAAAGGTCTCAGCTGAAGGGTCAGACAAAGTGTGTCCATGGGCAGGATGGGCTCACTAGCCTTCAGGCAACCATCCTAGGAGAAGAACAACTCTAACTTCAAACCCAGGCACATGGAGCTCATTTAGCTCTGTAAGGCCATCCATCTAAGAGAAAGATACTCTAATCAAACCTACGACCTGAAGACTTTGCTGTCACTGTCCAAGCTCACTAGGCCCTGGCAGATAAACCTCAGGTGTAAAGGGTGGGGCCACTTCCACTGTGACTCACCTAAAAAATCCACTGCGCAGGGTGGAAGGGTTTACCCACACTTGCAAAGCCCTATAGTGACAGGCAAGGGACGAAATGGCAGGTGATAAGATGCACTGGAAGCTGCAGACCCAACCCTGCATGCAGGTGGTTCAGGATATTCTCCTTTTAGAACTCACGAAGAATTAGTCTCGAGGGGAAAAGGTAACATAGAAAGAATTGCACCCTGCCTATACCACCGAAGGAGACCTTTCACTATGCTTTTTGCAACTATATTTGCCTATCCCACATTGGCCTTTTTAGTCATCAACACGCTTGTAGGAAGCGTGGGTAAAGCCCTTCCCAAATCTTTGTTCGCGAAGTCAAGTCATGATGATGATTATTATTGGTGGCAGCAGTAGTGGTTTGTGTTATACCTTAGTTACTGGATTGTTCTTACCTCATCCTGTGGGAGTTACATTCCTTCTGTTCTCCTCCCATCCCTCCGGGGAAGGGGGGGGGGAAAGGCAGGGAGAGTGAGTGTATGGGCTGCGTGGCTGAGTTGCTGACTGGGCTTAAACCACAACAACTCTTTGGCACCCAACATGGGGCCCGAAGGGTTGAGATAACGACAGATCTGACCAGAGTGTGTCTAATCGTATTTTGTGATAACCAGTCATTGTTTCAGATTCATAGTCACTCATCACAATGCTGATTTATTAGCTCTCAGATCTGTTGCTCTTGATCTCACAGTTTCAGCATGTCGTACCTTACAGCCAGTATTTTGTGTGTTAGTGTTTATTGGCTGTGGGGCTTGGGGTAAGGTTCTTGTTCCACTGTACTTTATGGTAATGACTTGTAATACAATAGACCCATAGATCATGAAACTGATCTGGCTTGCGTTCCCAGTGTGGTCACCATCAGCTACACCAGCCACAGTGACAAGTATAGCAACATCATTTGAGAGTTCTGAAGTTTTTGAATGGCCTTTGGATATCATTGAGACCTGCCTGCTGATTGTGATGGAGATCACCATGTTGGCACACATACAGAGCGTGTTTTAACCACGACCATTTAGTCTGATCTTGAAAGTTAAGCAGAGTCAGGTCTGGGTCTTGTCTAGGATTAGATGATGATATAGGAGGACCAAGAAATTTTCCCCGAGGCTGGACAGTCACCTTGGGAATGCTGAAAACACACGAGCAGTGTAAATCTGAGATATAATGAGACATATGCATGTGTGCATGTGTATATACACCCCATGAATCTATGGTATCAGGCATCAGAATGTAGACTTGAAGAAAGGCCTCATCTTCTCAGCATTCACTTCAAAACACAGACTGTGTTGCAGAGATCTAGTGATAGATGCAGCCCTGTTTTAAAGTGTCACTACCCTACTAAATAAAACCACTAATAATTTTTTTCTTTGTCTGATGTTGATGATGATTATGATGATAGACTCAGTAGTCTGTGAAATATAATATCCTGTATTTTTATCTCTTTCTTGTTTGACTTATCATCTGAAACATTTTTTCCACTACTGTCATAAAGTCAAATGGAAGTCATCACATTCCTTTAACTCAGCACGAAATAAAACACAGAGCAGCCCAAATGGTAGCTAAAGACTCAGTTCAGGATAGCAGACGTTATATACTGAAATACCAGCTGCCAGGTCAGACATAAACTATACTGTCCAGATGTTAGGTACAAGCTTCTAATGTATAGATATATCAGAGCATACATACATAGTGTGGTGTTGGTTTCTCAGTCTCGTTTGAACACGAGAATCTTGGTAGAATTGGTGGAATAATTTCAAACTCAAACCAAAAGTAATGCCTATGAATGTCAGAATATGAATGCACACTTCATTTACTCCTTTTTCTTTCTTTTTCTACATTAGCTTTTTCCTCATACTTTGCAGTGCTGCAGTCAATTGATATGCATGAGATATGCAAGATAAGTACAAATCTCTAATTTAATTTGAATATCAATTCAAATACAATCCTTTAATTGAAGCAAACACTGATAATCAAATATTAAAGACATTTTATAGATAAAGAAAAACTTGATTTTAATTCAGACCTCTGCTACCTTGCCTTTCTTGTTAAGGAGGATTCTTTTTTAACAGGGTGTAACAAAAAGCATTAAAAGCCCTTCTGTAACATACAACTGAATACCATACTCTGGGTGATACTGTTGCCACTGATATAAACCTATACATTGCTTGAACTGTGTTTTGAAGTACACATAATCCTGTGTATTCAGCCTAAAACCGTGCTGGCTGGAAGCTATTTACACAGAAGTATGTCTGTTATTTCATTTTCTATAATCCACTAAATCACTGTCTCCAGCACCCTGAATAGTGTCTACCAATTTCTTGAAGAGCAAATTCAGGTTCTCTTTCAGATTTCAAAATCTCATGTAAATTTTAACACTACCTGTGCTGGATACTCTTTATATGACAATGGAATATCTGCACAGAGTATTAGCAGTCAATTCAGCTCAAACCCCACTTTTCACATAAAAACACAATCATAAGCTCATCACTAATATGAGTATCTTTTTCAATGGAACGTCAGAGTCAGGAATTGAAATCTTTTTTTCTACATTTAATATGACATTTGTTCTTATGCAATTTTAGCCTTCCAGCAAAATTGGTTTTGCAAATAGGTTCTCTTTTATGTATGCATACATAATGTATGACTGTCTTTATGTTTTTTTCTGTTGTGTTGATAGTACAGAAATTTGGCAGAAAATGGCCCCCATAGCATGACAACCAGTCTTCAAAGGTCAGAGGGGCTGGGGGCAGCTTGGCTAAATTTCTGATTATCACCAATTCACCACTGTAACTGCACTCACATTCAAGAAGAATTTTCACGATTACAGAAAAAACAGTAAGTAATTCATTAAACTTAGTTACACCTGGGTATCATCTGACATAGTTGGAGGCACAAACCCTACCATTACCACATAGCTCATGGTCTCAGGCCTCATTCTCAAGTTAAGTGCATGCTGCTGAGTTGCTTGTCTACTCCCTCAGAATCCACTAAAATTCATTTAACTTACAGCCAAACCTGCTTTAACAGCCTTTGCCTCATAGCTGTTTGGTCTGTACTAACAAAACAATTGGAAGCAACTATTCTCTCATACAAGAAATTATCATGACCATAAGTTATGTTTCTGAACAGTTATGCAAAACACCTAACCAGAATTGGAGCAAAAATTCTCTTATTCAGCATAGATGTTGTTTTTTTTTTCCTTTCTCTGTTGTTGTGACTCCATCAACTTTAACACTTCATCCTACCTGGGGAGTTAAAGACAAGCTTTGAATCCGTACTGTGACCTACAATTTTCCGATGTGACTTTCAGTGGTGAATGTTCCATCCCTGGCAGTGTTCAAGGCCAGGCCAGGGCCTTGGGCAACATGGTCTAGTGTGAAGTGGCCCTGCCAATGGCAGGGGGTTAGAAATGGATAAGCTTTAAGGTCCCTTCCAATCCAAACCACTGTACGATTCTATGATTCTGGTACCCTGTAGGGTGATTTGCATGGCCGCTACACTGGTGTGGTGATCAATACCATCATATTGATTAGACACTTGTCCTGGGTACAGCAATAGCAGTCATTTTTCTCCTTCTTAGTAGCTGGTTCAGTGCTGTGGTTTTGACTTTCAGCCTAGGAACAATGCTGATGATACCAATGTTTCTAGTTGTTGATAAGTGATTCGGAGAAAACTCCAGGAACAAACTTGCCAACAAAGTTTTCAAACTGACAAGCAGGTATTCTTTATTGCAGTGCCAGGAGACATGGGGGATAGCTCCTCCTCACGTGTGTCTCCCTAATTGCTACACAAGCCATCTTTACATAGCCACTGGACATACATACATATTCATGAGGCTATGTATGGATTACATAGTTTTCCAGAAAGTTCCCTGCATGTGTACAGAATTGTGGTGGTGGTCTCTGAGGGTCATTTACTTCTTCCCACAATCTTCATCACTTCTGGCAGCCTTTGAAGCATGCGCAGTAGATGCTCATATCAGTTTAATTGGTTCGTTAGCACCAGAGACATAATAATCCTCCTATCCTCCTACTTATCAGTTAGTTTAACTGCAGCTCATCCTGGACACCTGCCTTTCCCATATACTCCTTATCCCTGCGTCCTGTTCTTCTAGGCTGTTTTTCTTAAAACTATGTCAACTATAATGATTTATCTTGTACAAGAATTCTCAGTATGTTCTCTAGTTGTACTCAATTTTATTTCTCTATGTATCATGCACCTCAGTAATTTTCCATTCCTACTGTTACAAAGCCATCAAACCTAACATTACTTAAAATTAATTCTAAAGGTTTATATATTCCATTTTGTGATTTTGTGCCCCCCTTGTCTCATAAGTAGTGTTTACTCTGACAAAAGATTTTCTGAGTCTCATGCTCTGCCAGGAAGGAGGGGAAGCCAGGAGGAAGCAGAGAAAGGGCACCTGACCCAAACTAACCAAAGAGGTATTCCATACCACATCATATCACGCCCACTATATAAACTGGGGGCAGTTAACTGGAAGGGTTAGATCACTGCTTGAGTAGGGCTGGGTATCGGTCGGCAGGTGGGTGAGCAGTTGTGTTCTCTTCCCTTGTTATTTCCCTTATCATTATTATTATGGGTGGCAGCAGTAGTGGTTTGTGCTATACCTTAGTTACTGGATTGTTCTTATCTCAACCCGTGGGAGTTACATTCCTTCAATTCTCCTCCCATCCTTCCAGGAGCCGAGGGAGAGGAAGGGTGGGGGAGTGAGCATACAGACTGCATGGCTGAGTCGCTGACTCTGCTAAAACAACAACAATTCTTTTTGGCACCCAACGTGGGGCCTGAAGGGTTGAGATAATGACAGATCTGACCAAAGTGTGTCTAACTGTATTTTGTGATAGGCATTCATTTTTTTCAGATTAATAGTCACTCATTACAATGCTGATTTATTGGCTCTCAGAGTTGTTGCTCTTGATCTCACAGTTTCAGCATGTCATACCTTACTTACAGCTAGTATTTGCTGTTTTAGTGTTTATTGGCTGTGGGGCTTGGCGTAAGGTTCTTGTTTCACTGTACTTTATGATAACGACTTGTAATACAATAGACTAATTGATCACAAAACTGACCTGGCTTGCATTCCCAGTGTGGTCATCAGCTCTATACTTTGGGAGGTATATAACAGAAGTGTTTAGCAATTACACATCTTTTTTTTTCCTCTTTGGTTGCTCAACCTATGAAGGAGACATTCCCTTGCACCCTCAGCTCCCCCACCAGATCATGTATAGCATCACTAGAGAGTTCTGAAGGTTTTGAATGGCCTTTGGATATTGTTGAGACCTGCCTGCTGATTGTGATGGGAATCACCATGTTGGCCAGCATACAGAGTGTGCTTTACCCACAACCATTTCTTCTGATCTCAAAAGTTAGTCAGAGTTGGGTTTGGGTGTTGTCTAGAGTTAAACAACAACATAGAAGGATCAAGAAATTTTCCCCAAGGCTGAACAGTCAAGAGTGGCAGGGTGTGTGGGATAGTATAGGCAAGTATCTAGGCCAATGGGCCCCTCCAGTGCTTTGAAACTTCACCACTGAATAAGTGCAAAATCCAGAAAAATTAGTAAAACACATAAATGAGGTGTGTTGTCACCCTGGTCATACCAGAGATGGACAAATCATGGCAACATGCTGGGGCTTGGCCTATGCTTACAGAGCCCTCTTCAACACTATCCAGAACCTTCAGAGGAAAAAAAAATACCTCTGGATCTGGTGGCAAAGAACAGACAACGCAGCTACTCCAACTCCAAATACAGCTACTACGCCAACCCCAGCGACAAGTACAGCAGCTGCTCAAACTCTGACTACAACAGACAACACAGCTTATCCAATTCCAAGCACAGCAGCTGACCGACCCCGACATCAGATACTGCAGCCACTCTAACCACAGTGATAATCTCTGCAGCTAAACCAGAGGACCAATTTGTGCCAATTCGTGAAAAGCAAACAAGAGACACAAAGAGCAACCTGTACAGTGAAGAAAGTTGAAGAACCAATACACTTACTACATGGGACAGAATCTGAACAAGAGTTATTGTTATGTGAATCAGAGGAAGAGGAAGAAGAAGAAGTAAATTCTTGACCCCGGACCTCAACCAAGCTATGGAACATGAGAAAATATTTAAACCATCATCAAGGGGAGAACATCATCACCTGGTTGCCCCGATCCTGGGACAATGAGGCCTATGGTCACAAACTAGAAGGTAGGGAAGCCAAGCAGCTGGGATTACTTGCTAGGGAAGGGGGAATTGACAAAGCAATTGCAAAAGAGAAATGGTCCCCAAGACTTTGGAGGTGGCTCTTGGCAGCTGTGAAAAAAAGGTTTCAGTACATGAATGATGTTATGAACCATTCAACCAGGTGGGCTGCTCTAGAGAAAGGCATACAGTCTCTGAGGGAAGCAGCCATTGTAGAGACGATCTAGGGCAGGCCGGATGCCAAGAATGCATCCATAGATCCAGATGAAATCGAATGTACATGACCCATGCGGGGGAAATTTATGCAGAGTGCGCACTCTTTGGCATCAATAACCTGGCATGGCATAGCACCACCAACAGTGGATGAAGTGATTTGTCAACTCCAAGAGCTCGAAAACAATCTCACCCTTTCCATCACTTCAGTTGCAGAAAAACTGTCCCAGGAGTTCAAACAATTGAGAGACGATCTATCTAATCTATCCATCTCCTCAGGTGCACCAACCCACGTCTCAGCTATTAACAAAAGGCGTCCTACTGCTCAACAGAGGAGGTAGGGGACAATCAGATTTACTGGACTGTGGAGATCAGATGGCCTGGCACATCAGTCCCACAGAAGTATAAGGCTCTAGTAGATACTGGTGTACAGTGTATCCTGATGCCATCAAGCTATCAAGGGGTGGAATCCATTTATATTTCTGGAGTGACAGGAGGATCCCAAGAGATGGCTGTACTGGAGAATGAAATCAGCCTGACTGGAAGGAAGTGCAAAAGCACCCACAGTGACTGGTCTGGAGGCTCCATGCATCCTTGGCATAGACTAACTCAAGACAGGGTACTTCAAAGACTCGAAAGGGTACCAACGAGCTTTTGGTATGGCTCCTTTGGAGACTGAGGAAATTAAGCAGCTGTACACCTTGCCTTATCTCTGAGGTTCCTTCTGTTGTGGGATTGCTGAAGGTTGAAGAACAAGTGCCAACTGTGACCACAGCAGTGCACCCGCGGCAATATCGTGCCAACCGAGACTACCTGATTCCCATTCATAAACTGATCCGTAGACTGGAGAGCCAAGGAGTATCAGTAGGACCCGCTGCCCTTTAATAGCCCCATATGGCCAGTGTGAAAGTCTAATGGAGAGTGGAGACTAACGGCAGACTGTTGTGGCCTGAATGAAGTCAAACCACCATTGACTGCTGCCATACCAGACATGCTAGAACTTCAGTATGAACTGGAGTCAAAGGCAGACAAGTGGTATGCCAAGATTGATATTGCCAATACATTTTTCTCAATTCCTTTGGCAGCAGAGTGCAGACCACAGTTCACTTTTATTTGGAGAGACGTCCAGCTCACATGGAACCGACTGCCCCAGGGGGGGAAACACAGCCCTACGATCTACCATGGGCTGATCCAGACTGCACTGGAACAGGGGCAAGCACCGGAACACCTGCAATACATTGATCACATTGTCATGTGGGGCAATACAGTGGAAGAAGATTTTGGGAAAGGTAGGGAAATAATCCAAATCCTGCTGAAAGCTGGTTTTGCCATAAAATGGAATAAGGTCAAGGGACCTGCACAGGAGATTCAATTTTTGGGAATAAAATGGCAAGATGGACGTAGACAGATCCCCACAGATGTGATCAACAAGATAACAGCAATGTCTCCACCAACTAATAAGAAAGAAACGCAAGCTTTCTTGGGTGCAGTGGGGTTCTGGAGAATGCACATCCCGAATTACAGTTCGATTGTAAGCCCTCTCTATCATGTGACCCGGAAGGAGAATGATTTTAAATGGGGCCCTGAGCAACAACAAGCCTTTGAGCAAATTAAACGCAAGATAGCTCATGCAGTAGCCCTTGGACCAGTCTGGACCGGGCCAGGGGGAAAAAATGTACTGTATACTGCAGCTGGGGAGAACAGTCCTACCTGGAGCCTCTGGCAGAAAGCTCCAGGAGAGACTCAAGGTCGACCCCTCTGCTTTTGGAGTTGGGGATACAAAGGATCTGAGGTCAGCTATACCCGAACTGAGAAAGAGATACTGGCAGCCTATGAAGGGGTTTGAGCTGCTTCGGAAGTGATTGGCACTGAAGCACGGCTCCTCCTGGCACCCCCGTTGTCTGTGCTGGCCTGGATGTTCAAAGGCAGGGTCTCCTCTACACATCATGCAACTGACGCTACATGGAGTAAATGGGCTGCACTAATTACACAAAGAACTCAAATAGGAAATCCCAGCCATCCACAAATTGTAGAAGTCATCATGGACTGGCCAGAGGGCAAAGATTTCGGAATGTCATCAAAGGAGGAGGCGGTGTGTGCTGAAGAGGCCCCACCATATAATAAACTGTCAGAAAGTGAAAAGCAGTATGCCTTGTTTACTGATGGCTCTTGCCGTATTGTGGGAAAGCATCGGAGATGGAAGGCAGCTGTATGGAGTCCCGGACGACAAGTTGCAGAAACTGCTGAAGGAGAGGGTGAATCGAGTCAGTTTGCTGAGGTGAAAGCCATCCAGCTGGCCCTGGACATTGCTGAACGAGAAAAGTGGCCAGTACTTTACCTCTATACTGACTCATGGATGGTGGCAAATGCCCTGCGGGGGTGGTTGAAGCAATGGTAGCAGAGCAACTGGCAACGCAGAGGTAAACCCACCTGGGCTGCTGCACTGTGGAAAGATATTGGTGCCTGGGTGCAGCACCTGGTGGTGAAGGTACGTCATGTAGATGCCCATGTACCCAAGAGTCGGGCCACTGAGGAACACCAGAACAACCAACAAGTGGATAAAGCGGCTAAGATTGAAGTGGCTCAGATGGACTTAGATTGGCAACATAAGGGTGAATTATTTTTGGCCCGGTGGCCCCATGACAGTTCAGGCAATCAGGGAAGAGATGCAACATATAGGTGGGCTCATGATCGAGGGGTGGACTTAACAATGGACACTATTGCCCAGGTTATTCATGAGTGTGAAACATGTGCTGCAGTTAAACAAGCCAAGCGGTTAAAGCCTCTTTGGTATGGAGGACGATGGTTGAAGTATAAATATGGGGAAGCCTGGCAGATTGACTATATCACACTGCCGACAACCCGCCAAGGCAAGTGCTATGTACTTACCATGGTGAAAGCAACCACCAGGTGGCTGGAAACATACGCTGTTCCCCCACGCCACTGCCCGGAACACTGTCCTGGGCCTTGAGAAACAGATTTTGTGGCGACACGGCACCCCAAAGAGAATTGAGTCAGACAATGGGACTCGTTTCCGGAATAACCTTATAGATATTTGGGCCAAAGAGCATGGCATTGAGTGGGTATATCACATCCCCTACCATGCACCAGCCTCTGGGAAAATCAAACGGTACAAGGGGCTGTTAAAAACTACACGGAGAGTAATGGTTGGGGGAACTTTCAAGCTTTGGGATACACACTTAACCAAAGGCCACCTGGTTGGTCAACACCAGAGGATCTGCCAACAGGGCCGGCCCAGCCCAGTCAGAACTTTTACATATTGTAGAGGGGGATAAAGTTCCCGTGGTGCATATGAAGAATTTGTTGGGCAAGACGGGTTATTCCTGCTTCAGGTAAAGGCAAACCCACTCGTGGGATTGCTTTTGCTCAGGGACCTGGATATACTTGTTGGGGAATGCGAGAAGATGGGGAAGTCCGATGTATACCTCAAGGGGATTTGATTTTTTAGGGGAAAACAGCCAGTGAACTCAATTGTATGCTGTTGCCTGCTGTGTAACACTCTTATAGCCCATCAACTAGATGTCTTCAGGTCACCAGCGACTGGCCCTGACTTCCCTCCAACCATCATCCCAACAGAGAATGAACTTTGATAGAACCAGATGATTTCCGCAGTAAAGGAACGACCAGTATCAGCAGGCAACGATCCAATACTGCACACAGCCTTTCCTGCCCTGAAAGATTGTTACAAGAGATGGAACCTGACATCATGGACTGAATGGACTCGGCAGCATTATAGGGATTGGTCCATGCACTAAGAAAATAGTCTTTTTCTCTTGGTCTGTATGTATATGGATGTATATATGTGGGAGAGCAATGGTGTATTGAAAATGTGGGATCTGAGCATGACATGAATGGTATGGAATAAGGGGTGGATAATGTCCTGGGTTCAGCAGTAGCAGTCATGTTTCTCCTTTGTGGTAGCTGGTGCAGTGCTGTGTTTTGACTTTCAGCCTGGGAACAACGTTGGTGAAACCGATGTTTTCAGTTGTTGCTAAGTGATGTTTACCCTGACCAAGGACTTTGTGAGGCTCATGCTCTGCCAGGGAGGAGGGGAAGCTGTGAGAAAGCAGAGACAGGGTGCCTGACCCAGGCTAGCCAAGGAGGTATTCCATACCACAGCACGTCATGCCTGGGGTGGGGGGTAACTGGGAGTTACCCGGAAGGACACGGGCTTCCGGGTGGGACTCGTTTCTTGGCTGGTGGTATTGTATTCTCTTCCCTTGTTATTTTCTCTTATCATTGTTGTAGTTGGTAGTAGCAGTGGTAATTTGTGTTGTACATTGGTTGCTGGACTGTTCTTGTCTCAACCCGTAGGAGTTGCACCCTTTCGATCCTCCTCCCCGTTCCTCCGGGGGCGGGGAAGGGGAAAGGCCCGGGGGGGGGGGTGTTCAGTGAGTGAACAAGTTGCCTGACTGCGTTTAAACCACGACACTCAGCCTATGAGTTTTCTCACTTCTTCTCTTCCAGTTCTCTCCCCCATTCCACTGTGAGGGGAGTGAGTGAGCAGCTGTGTCATGCCTAATTGCCAGCTGGGTTTAAACCATCACACAGACCTAAGGAAAATAATGGATATTTACATATAGCCAATAAATATAAAAAGTGAACAAAAAGAAATACAATGACATTGTTCTTATACACTGTTAGCTTCTAACCTTACAGTAAGAGCTCAGAATTTGGATCAATGTCTATACTGAGCTCAAAACACACTTCTGTTCAGTGTGAACAGGTAGCCAAAAGGCATCCAAATTGTTAGCTTGGAAATTCAGCTGGAATGAAAAATACATAAATAGAAGGTTACTACCATGTAGCTGGAATGTCCTTGAGTTTCATTATTACACTTTCACATTCATGTTTATTTGCAATTATCCATATTCAATGCATATCTATGTTTCATGTGTTAGGCCAACGTTGGTTTTAGGTAAAGGCTGCTTGTCAAGCTGGTATTGTTCCTATTAGTTATCACTAAAGAAGCACAGCAAACAAAGGGCCCATCTTACAAAATAAACAGTTTGAGACTGGTTATTGACTGAGCTAGAGAATCCAGGATGTTTTATTACCTCTGAACTCCATCAAAAGTAGAGGCTACTACTTATATGCCAAGAGTGACCAAGATGAAAATGTGCAAAAAAACTGTTATTTCTAATCCAAAGTTGATATGTTCTCAAAATAACTCATAATAAAATTCATTTATTGTTTTTTAATAATCTCTCCATCCAAAATTTCCGGTGAAATTTTATACATATATATATATATATATATATATATATATATATATATATATATATATATATATATATATATATATATATAAGTGCTTTCAGTTTGTGTGGCAATGCATTCGCAGCAGGGTGGCTTCTGCCAGAGGCTTCTAGAAGCTTCCCTTACGTTCAACAGAGCCAATGACAGCTGGCTCCAAGACGGACCCACTGCTGGCAAAGGGTGAACCCATCAGCAACTGTGTCAGCACATCTAGAATAACTTATTTAAGAAGGAAGGTGGTGGTGAGGGGAGAAACCCTCACAACACCAGCAGTAGTGAGAAGACAGGAGTGAGAATATGTGAGAGAAACAGCTCTGCAGACCCCAAAGCCAGTGTAGAAGGAGAAGGTGTTCCAAGCATCAGAGCAAAGATTCCCCTGCAGCCTGTGGTTAAGACCATGGTGAAGGCAGGCTGTGCCCCTGCAGCCTGTGGAGGTCCGTGGTGAAGCAGGTCTTGTCCTGCAGCCCATGGAGTCCATGGTAGAGCAAATATTCCCCTGCGGCACATGGAGGACCCCATGCCAGAGCAGGGGATGCCTGAAGGAGGCTATGGGAAGCTGTCGTGGTTTAAACCTAGCCAGACAGCTTGTTCACTCACTCCCAGTGGGTGGTGCCAGGCTGGAAGCAATCGAGGCCCACATTCCAACTCCCCATCCCCCCCATCCCCCTCCCCCCGGGGGCTCTCTCTTTCCCCGCTCCTGGAGGGATGGGGAGGAGAATCAAAAGAATGCAACTCCCCCAGGCTGAGATAAGAACAGTCCAGTAACTAAGGTATAACACAAATCACTACTACTACCACCAATAATAATAATAATAAAGGAAATAACAAAGGAAGAGAATACAACACCTCACCACCAGCCAACCGATAACTCGCCCCCCCCCCAGCCCAACCAAGCACTGACCGATACCTCCTCCAACCCTGCCGTCTACCAGCCCTTCCGGGTAACTCTCAGTTACATCCTGGGCATGATGTGCTGTGGTGTGGAATACCTCTTTGGTCAGTTTGGGTCAGGTGTCCTGTCTCTGCTTCTTCCTGGCTTCCCCCCCCCTCCCTGGCAGAGCATGAGGCTCACAAAGTCCTTGGCCAAACCAAAACATCATTGTCGTATTTCAATTGCTTAAATGAAAGGGAGACTGGTGAAATATTCAACTAACAAATCTGTGGATCAGTCCACAGCATATGTGAATTAAACACATTAAAGACCTCTGAGTATTCAGACAAGATTTCTAAAAATTATGAAGTGTACAATTTGTAAGAAGCAGAAGGCAGGATAGTTCAGTTACTTTCTAAATCCCAGAATCTTAAATGTCACTCTACAATTCTGTGCATTTAAAGTCAGTAGCTTGGAATCCATGCATTAAAGATCTCTGGTTACATTTCTGATTTGGATATAAATCATAATTTCACACTGAATTCTGACTGTCAAAATAGAAAAGCTGAAGATTATAGGATTATCTTCTCACTAGTTCAACACTTACAAGTATGTAAAACAGAATTTATAAGATTAATGAGGTGAATATTTGACTTGTTAAAAGATATGAAGAAAGAGTTTTGATTTTGTGAAATACTGTCTAAAACAGTAATAGTTTCCTCTGCAATTTAAGGGTTCTGTGTTATTTTAAGGAAGAGGTAGGCTAGAATAATCTACAAAGCCTTTTTAGTGAAAGAAAACTAAAAAGTGACAAAAAGGGGTCAGCTCATAGTCAAGTTTGGGGCTAGAGTCAACAAAATTAATCAAAGCATGAAGAAACATGGAGAAAATAAGTAATTTAGCTGTCCAATTACGCACCTAAAGATGATAAAAAGAAGCTTAGAAATACCCTGTTTATAAGAATATATTCTTATTCTTTCATATTACCGAAAAGTCTTGGAAAGGTTTATGCCATTATAATGGTTGTAATTATCTGGGATTTACTGAAGAAATAGAAAGGTGTAAGATTTTTTTTTTCTTAAATAGCATGTCTTTGTCAGAGTTACTAGGTGCCTCTAAAGTGCCAATTTCATTTATTGCAAAACATTAAACCAAACCTTTTGTTTTACTCCAAAACTGTGGATGCCAGGTCCTTATCATCAAACACTCTAGCCTTACAAATCTGTTCCTAATTGTCCACGCTACCTGCTAGCTATATTTTTAAATATATGGGGTAGGTTATTGTCAGAAATGGGTGAACAGATTCTCTGGTTTCCATCACTGGTGTCACGGTAGCTCCAAGTGTCAGGTTTGTCAAAAAGGTAGGTTTCTGGGGTGATGTCTTTGAAATATGGGAGAGCTTTCTTACTTATTGAGAGGATTAGCAATGGTCATATACTAAATTAGAGGATGTTTGCTCTCAGAGCTTTTCTGAAGAATCTCTTGGAAAGGTAAACACAACAGAATAGACTAATAATGTTAGGATACATCCATATTTAAGATCAAGTAACAAACAAACAAACAAAAAATAATGTCATAATCACAAAATCAGTCCTGGTAAGATGTACTGTGAGAAACAAGGATTCTGAAAAGAACTCATGGATAATGATGAATGAACTGTCAGTGGTATGCTGTGCCCAAAATAAAAAAGTGTTATCCCTGGATGAGCAAAAAGGAGAGCACTGAGGAAGATGAAGGAGAACATATAACATCTCTTTTGTGATTTGTTGACTACTGCTGTAACAATGGTGTCCATAAATCAGTGAATGTTGATAATGATAATGTGAAGAGAGCCTTACAATAAAAGAAGCTCAAGGAGCTACTGCAACAACATAAAAAGAACATAAACTCGGAAAAGAAGAGCAAAAGAGGGCAATGTCATCCGGTAGCCATCAACCAGAAGGTTACCTTTGTTCTCCAGTAGTTATCACTGAATGCAGATTGGTACAGCCTAGATCACAACGCCCATTTTTTAAGAAAGAGTAAATTGCCTATTAGAAAAATCAGCTGCTCTTAGGGTGGATTCTCTGTAGCTGTGTATTTTTTAGCCAATATTGTTTTCTAAAAGAAGCACCAGTTCAAACAGGAATCCATTCAGATTTATGAAAAGGTCAGGAAGTCAACAGAAAATAAAATATACTTCTTTGCATAGGCTGCATCTCCATTAATTAAGGGATTAAAAAGTGACACAAGTTCTAAAGCAGTGCATGTCTACTTATATCTGAGCAAAAGCTCTAACCACCTGTTTGCCTTAGAAGCCCATATTCTCACTAATAGTAAGCAATTGTATCCATCTGTCCCTTCAGTAGCAGGGACTGGAAAATGGGAAATTCTGGATGATGCAAAGTCCTGCATCTCAGTCCTGGCCCTGCTATACCCATCACCAAAAGGAACCTTCTTGCTTACAGATTTTTAGCAGGAAGAACTTGCTAAAAAAGCATGTTAGGAAAACTAGGAAAAGATTTAATAAGGAGAACCTGTTACTGAAGGATTACAGAGTTGGGCTTGTTAGCCTGGAGAAGAGAAGGCTCTGGGGAGACCTTGTAAGAATCATCTAATACATAAAGAGAGCCTATAAGAAACTAGGAGAGGGACTTTGGACAAGGGTCTGTAGGGACAGGACAAGGGGGAATTGCTTTAACCTGACAGAGGGGAGATTGAGATGAGATCTCAGGTGGAAATTCTTCCCTGTGAGGGTGGTGAGGCACTGGCACAGGTTGCCCAGAGAAGCCTTGGCTGTCCCATATCTGGCAGCGCTCAAGGCTAGGTTGGATGGGGCTCGGAGCAACCTGCTCTAGTAGAAGGTGTCCCTGCCCGTGGCAGGGGGTTGGAACTGGATGAGCTCTAAGGCCCCTTCAAACGCAAACCGGAGTTACAGTCTGGGATACTAACTACAGTATAGACCAGGCAGATCTCTTTTCTACTGCCTTTTACAGTTTGATTTTTGAAGGTAAGAATAATTGCTCTCAGAAAGATAAGCATTTCTTTTATCATTTCTTTTATTCTTCCACCTCCAAGCATTCCAAAACACATTCAGTTATCATAACACTTCTTCAGCCTTGTTGTCCATCTAGCTCTCTAGAGGACTTATTCAAAATGAGATGGAGTTCTATGAGATCTCCGGGTTTTCATAGCACATGTACACAGCTGTAAGGTTATCCAAAGACAACAAATTTTCTGATGTCTTTTATAATTTTGACAAAATTTAATAATGGTAACAGGATACTGTATTGATCAGATTGGAATACTGTTGCATGTTTAGGAGCTAGCAATCCACATAACAGTTAGCCTGAGCAGGCTATAGGCCTATGCTGCATATTACAGTGTGGCTTTCAGGCCTGTGTTTTCTGCACAAATTACTCGGCTGCAGAATAACCTCAGTCACCTCATTGTCACAGAGGAGCCCACAGGCAGCTCCCACTTGGTACCAAGGATTACATGGCTTTATTTTTATTTAAAAGGGCAGCAAGAAAGTTCTCATGAGAACATCCTTTAGGAAGATATTTTTTCTTGCAAGGAAATTATCTAATAGATCGAGTGACCACAAGGGAGAGCTTCTCTCCATGGACAGCACTCACCCTGTGCAGCACACCATGGGAAAATCCACCCAGGCTTTGTCTGATGCTGCGCAAATATGTGGTGCACAGCATCTGAAGGGATGTAAAATTTACTCACTAGCTATATTCCTCTTTTTATTCTGTCTTATTGAGGGAGTTAAGCTATTTGTAGTAAGGCCTTACTGAGATCTGGAGAGAACCCTGCATTGTCTCTCACTTCTCCTCATGGTTCTTCACTCCCTGCCCAGCAACAAAACAATATTGATGAAAAAGGAACTGCAGGTTATACTGCTCTCATTAAAGTGAGAATTATCAAAAAGGCAATCTAATGTGTGAAGCAAATGAATGAAAAGAATCTGTGTATTCCTTATTTTTTTCACTTAAAACTTGTGCTGTTGACCAAGTGCACACTGAGCAGCTGATTCTGGAATGGGTTGGGGAATTCTTTCATGTCACATTATTAAAATGTTCCTTTAAATATATTTTAAAAGTACAATTGTGTACTGCTAGATTATCTAAAAAAATCCTCCCTTGAAGCAGTAAGGCCAGCTAAACACTAGAGGAACTACATGAACAATAATATGCTTTGAGACACCTCTCAGTCATAGATTATCTTCATGCTTCATTCATCAGGATAATAACATGATACCAGAAACAAATTTCAGTATCATCCTATCTGATGTTGGGTAGTTTGTGATAACAGTGTCAAGGGATTACTCATTTAATACAGGAAGAATACACTCAAGGACACAAACAGACTTTTTTATTGTCTTTCAGGAACTTGTTTTTTTCCTGAAGAATTTAGACTGCAGATTTAAATCAGGAGCTAGCAGAAAACTTCCTTAAAATTACACATGTAAATGTATAACTCCTCCCACTAAAAATAATAAATTAGAGTAGATACTTGTTTCATTCTTGAAATGCAAGACACCATGTACATTTGAGTTTCAAATGTCAGTCTTGCAGGGTTATATGTATGTCTAACTTTCTCCGTATCTAATAGTCTTGCTGAGTGAGTTAGATGACTTCAAAGAGGCTGAAGTATCTCTTAAAATCCAATGGCAATCAGTGTGAATAAAGAGAACTCTTGATTTGCATGTAACTTCTATATGTATGACTCCTAAAGTATCTAAGTTAGGCCCACCACTTTTGAGTACTTAGTCTATATTCAGGAGCAGAAATATACTGATAAGTAATAACACAAGTTTACAAAATGAAGATATTGAAACACATCTAGCATGCTCTAAGCTTGTTGGAATGTGCCAGTGAATTTGCAGCCAGGCACAGAAACAGTCAAACTCATGAAGCCTACATTTTTAGAGCTTTAGCAGTCATTCTATAATTGTTCTGCATCTAGGTCTATATAAATAGCAGAGATAGATACCGAATGCTGGTGCCAGTTTTACAAAAATATTGTCCCAGTCAGTAAGATGCTGCAATAAATTGGTTTATCATTAATAATGTCTTTGCTATTTATCATGACAACATTAATCAAGATGAATTAATTTGGAGTGACTGCAATATTTACAAGGTGTTTACTTGTAAATTCCAGTTATGAGGACAGACTTAACCTCCTTCACTCTCAAAACCAACCTTTATTTCTGCATTATTCCACATGAACCATGGACTTCCATGCTAGTGTTGATACTGATGTAAAATGGAGTTTTCTTCCCCTTACAGTTTTTTATGTTTGCAGATTTCTGCCAGAACAATAGTCCATCCAATGTTTCCCCTTTCAGTTTTGTTCCCAGCTAGCAGTCCTTGGTAAAACGATCTTAACCCAATTGACTAACGCACTCTTGAACAATTGCATGACTGATTTTTCCTGGGAAAAAAAAATAGTCCCTTTTATTTTTTTTCACTCTCAGGTACCGTAAGACAAATAAAGTTTCTCATACATAGGTTGGAAATCAATAGAAAAACTCCTTCGCATGAAATGATATCTATAAAATTAAAAACAAGTTTCTGAGATTCAGTAGTCAGATTTATGAAGCATTTAAATCATTCAAATCTGGGGGTTATCTACATCACAAATTTATATCAATTCTCTCAGAACTAGAATATAAAATAGAAAATAACTAACTGCCTTAAGTACTGTCTATATGGAAGATCACAGCTACTGACTGCACAGCTATGTACAGAAAAAATGATGAAAACTACATTAAGAAACAAAAACTCAAAACCCAAAACTCTTAAATTCCAATTCAGTGCCTCCACTTATAACCATTCTGGGTCAGTGTTCACTATGTTTCATTAGCAAATTATTACATTTAACAAAAGAGTCTGATGTTACGTTTTAAAAGAGAAAAGAAGTGTTAAAAAAGTATCTGAATGTTTCAGGATCCTACCGTGGTGAGTTCACTCCAGAGGATTCTTAATTCTCACTCTGTATAATTGTCGTGGTTTAAGACCAGTCAGCAATGCAGCCGTGCAGCCACTCGCTCACTACCCCAACCCCTTCCTCCCCCTCCCCCCCCCGCCCCTCATGGAGGAATGGGGAGGAGAATAGAAAGAATGTAGCTCCCATGGGCTGAGATAAGAACCGCCCAGTAACTAACGTATAACACAAAACCACTACTGCTACCACCAGTAATAATAATGATAAGGGAAATAACAAGGGAAGAGAATACAAACGCTCACCAACTGCTGACTGATACACAGCCTGATCCAAGCAGTGACCTAACCCTTCCAGGTAACTGCCCTCAGTTTATATACTGGGCATGACGTGCTGTGGTATAGAATACCTCTTTGGTTAGTTTGTTTCAGGTGCCCTGTCTCTGCTTGCTCCTAGCTTCCTCTGCTGCCTGGCAGAGCATGAGACTCAGAAAGTCCTTCGTCAGAGTAAACATTACTGAGCAGCAACTACAAACATCAGTGTTAAGAGCACTGTTCCCAGGCCAAAAGTCGAAACCACAGCAATTCACCAGCTACTAAGAAGGAGAAAAATGACTGCTACTGCTAAACCCAGGGCATTATCCACCCCTTATTCCATACCATTCATGTCATGCTCATATTCCACATTTTCAACATAACATCACTCTTATCTTGTATATATACATATGTATACATATACATACACACACACACACACACACACACACACAGAGATCATTCCTTAGTGCATGGACCAATCCCTATAAAGCTGCTGAGTCCATCCGGTCCATGATGTCAGGCTCCATCACTTGTAACAGTCTTTCAGAGTAGGAGAAGCTGTGTGCAGTGTTGGATCGTTGCCTGCTGATGATACAGCAAAACTCGTCTGGTTTCATCAAAGTTCATTCCTTTTTCAGATGATGATTGGAGGGAAGTCAGGGCTAGTCGCTGGAGACCTGAAGACATCTAGTTGATGGGCTATAAGAGTGCTACGTAGCAGGCCACAGCATACAATTGTATTCATTGGCTGTTTTCCCCTAAAATCAAATCCCTTTGAGGTACACACTGGACTTCCCCTTCTTCCTGCATTACCCACCAAGTATATCCAGGTCCCTGAGCAAAAGCAATCCCACGAGTGGGTTTGCCTTTACCTGAAGCAGGAATAACCCAGACTGTCTTCCTCAGAAAATACCTCAGGTGTACCACAGGAACTTTATCCCCTTCTACAGTATGTAAAAGTTCTGACTGGGCTGGGCCAGCCCTGTTGGAAGATTCTCTGGAGTTGACCAACCAGGTGGCCTTTGGCAAATGTATATGCCAATGTTTGAAAGTCTCACCACCCATTGCTCTCAGTGTAGTTTTTAACAGCCCATTGTACAGTTCGATTTTCCCAGAGGCTGGTGCATGGTAGGGGATGGGATATAACTGCTCAATGCCATGCTCTTTGGCCCAAGTGTCTATAAGGTTGGTCCAGAAATGAGTCCCATTGTCTGACTCAGTTCTCTTTGGGGTGCCATGTCACCACAAAATCTGTTTCTCAAGGCCCAGGATAGTGTTCCGGGCAGTGGCATGGGGCATAACATACGTTTCCAGCCATCCAGCAGTTACTTCCACCATGGTGAGCACATGGCACTTGCCTTGAGGGGTTGGTGGCAGCGTGATGTAGTCAATTTGACAGGTCGCCCCATATTTATACTTCAGCCATTGTCCTCTATACCAAAGAGGCTTTAACCATTTAGCTTGCTTAATTGCAGCAAGGTTTACACTCATGAATAACATCGGCAATAGTGTCCATTGTTAAGTCCACCCCTCGATCATGGGCCCATCTGTATGCTGCATATCTGCCCTGATTGCCTGAAGTGTCATGGGGCCACCGGGCCAAAAATAATTCACCCTTATGTTGCCAATATAACTCGATCTGAGACACTTCAATCTTAGCAGCTTTATCCACTTCTTGCTGGTTCTCATGTTCCCCAGTGGCCCGACTCTTGGGTACATGGGCATCTACATGACGTACCTTCACCACCAGGTGCTGCACCCAGGCACCAATATCTTGCCACAGTGCAGCAGCCCAGGTGGGTTTACCTCTGCGTTGCCAGTTGCTCTGCTTCCATTGCTTCAACCACCCCCACAGGGCATTTGCCACCATCCATGAGTCAGTATAGAGATAAAGTACTGGCCACTTTTCTCATTTAGCAATGTCCAAGGCACCTGGATGGCTTTCACCTCAGCAAACTGACTCGATTCACCCTCTCCTTCAGCAGTTTCTGCAACTTGTCGTCCAGGACTCCATACAGCTGCCTTCCATCTCCAATGCTTTCCCACAGTACGGCAAGAGCCATCAGTAAACAAGGCATGCTGCTTTTCACTTTCTGACAGTTTATTATATGGTGGGGTCTCTTCAGCATGCATCACCTCCTCCTCTGGTGACATTCCGAAATCTTTGCCCTCTGGCCAGTCCATGATGACTTCTACAATTCCTGGATGGCTGGGATTTCCTATTCGAGCCCATTGTGGAATTAGTGCAGCCCATTTACTCCATGTAGCATCAGTTGCATGATGTGCAGAGGAGACCCTGCCTTTGAACATCCAGGCCAGCACAGACAACCGGGGTGCCAGGAGGAGCCGTGCTTCAGTGCCAATCACTTCCGAAGCAGCTCAAAACCCTTCATAGGCTGCCAGTATCTCTTTCTCAGTTGGGGTACAGCTGACCTCAGATCCTTTGTATCCCTGACTCCAAAAGCCGAGGGGTCGACCTTGAGTCTCCCCTGGAGCTTTCTGCCAGAGGCTCCAGGTAGGACCGTTCTCCCCAGCTGCAGTGTACAGTACATTTTTTACATCTGGCACGGTCTGGACAGGTCCAAGAGCTACTGCATGAACTATCCCACCTTTAATTTGCTCAAAGGCTTGTTGTTGCTCAGGGCCCCATTTAAAATCATTCTTCTTCCGGGTCACATGATAGAGAGGGCTTACAATCGAACTGTAATTCGGGATGTGCATTCTCCAGAACCCCACTGCACCCAAGAAAGCTTGCGTTTCTTTCTTATTAGTTGGTGGAGACACTGCTGTTACCTTGTTGATCACATCTGTGGGGATCTGTCTATGTCCATCTTGCCATTTTATTCCCAAAAATTGAATCGCCTGTGCAGGTCCCTTGACCTTATTCCATTGTATGGCAAAACCAGCTCTCAGCAGGATTTGGATTATTTACCTAAAACTTCTTCCCTCAAAAACTTCTTCCACTGTATTGCCTCACACGTTAATGTGATCAATATATTGCAGGTGTTCTGGAGCTTGCCCCTGTTCCAGTGCAGTCTGAATCAGTCCATGGCAGATCGTAGGGCTGTGTTTCCACCTTTGGGGCAGTCGGTTCCAAGTGAACTGGACACCCCTCCAAGGAAAAGCAAACTGGGGCCTGCAATCTGTTGCAAAAGGAATTGACAAAAATGCAATATCAGTTGTGCCATACCACTTGTCTGCCTTTGACTCCAGTTCATACTGAAGTTCTAGCATGTCCGATACGGCAGCACTCAATGGTGGTGTGACTTCATTCAGGCCACAACAGCCTGCCGTTAGTCTCTAATCTCCATTAGACTTTCACACTGGCTATAGGGGGCTGTTAAAGTGTGAGCGGGTCCTACTGATCACTCCTTAACTCTCCAATCTATGGATCAGTTTATGGATGGGAATCAGGGAGTCTTGGTTGGCGCGATATTGTCACCAGAGCACTGTTGTGGTCGCGACTGCCACTTGTTCTTCGACCTTCAGCAATCCCACAACAAAAGGATCCTCTGAGAGACCAGGCAAGGTGGACAGCTGCTCAATTTCCTCAGTCTCCAAAGCAGCAATACCAAAAGCCCATCAGTACCCTTTAGGGTCTTTGAAGTACCCTCTTCTGAGGTAGTCTATGACAAAGATGCATGCAGCTTCCTGATCAGTCACAGTGGGGTGCTTTTGCCACTTCCTCCCAGTCAGGCTGATTTCAGCCTCCAGCACAGTCAACTCTTGGGATCCTCCTGTCACTCCAGAAATATAGATGGGTTCCACCTCTTGACAGTGTGATGGCATCAGGGTACACTGTACACCAGTATCTACTAGAGCCTTATACTTCTGTGGGACTGATGTGCCAGGCCATCTGATCCACACAGCCCAATAAATCCGATTGTCCCCTACCTCCACTTGGCTGGAGGCAGGGCCCCTCTAATGGTCATCACAACGTTGGACATGTAAGTCTTGTAGAAAGGGATTATTCTTCTTTATCACAGGAGCTGGAGTAAAATCAGCTCTTTCACTCCACCTGGGAACCTGCTCACCAGGGACTGAAGCTGCAGCTTCCATGGAACGATCAACCTTGACCTTTCTTCTCCTCTTCAATTCATGCACCCATTCCTCCAGAGCTGACGTAGGTTTTCCCTCCCACTTTCTCACGTCTTCTCAGTGATCTTGCAGGTAAAACCATAGGGTGACCCATGGCGTGTACCTCCTATATCTTCTCTTTCAAGCAGTAGGACACCTTTTGTTAATAGCTGAGACGTGGGTTGGTACATGTGGGGAGCTGGATAGATCAGATAGATCGACTCTCAATTGTTTGAACTCCTGGGATAGCTTTTCTGCAGCTGAAGTGATGGAAGGTGTGAGGTTGTCTTCGAACTCTCGGAGTTTATGAACCATTTCATCCACTGTTAGTGGTACTATGTCATTCCAGGTTACTGTTGTCAATGAATGAGCATGTGATGTCAGTGCATTCCATGTAAATTTCTGCCACGTGGGTCGTGCCCATTCGATTTCATCTGGATCTATGGGTGCATCCCTGTCATTCAGCTTGATGTGATAGATCATCTCTACAATGGCTGATTCCCTCAGAGACTGGATGCCTTTTCTTAGAATAGTCCACTTGGCTGAATGAGTCATAACATCGCCCTTGTATGGAAACTTTTCTTTCACAGCAGCCTAGAGCTGCGTCCAAAGGCTGAGGGATTGTTTCTCTCTTGCAATTGCTTTGTCAATTCCCCCTTCCCTATCAAGCGATCCCAGCTGCTTAGCTTCCCTACTTTCTAGTTTGTGACCATCAACCCCATTGTCCCAGCATCAGAGGAGCCAAGTGATGATGTGCTCCCCTGGTTGACGGGTAAAATCTTTTCACATATTCCGTAGCTCAGTTCAGGTCCGGGGTCGAGAAGTCCCGGTAGTAAGTGCATTGCTATTGTTTCTTCATCTTGTTTCTTCATCTTTCTTGCCTTTTTTTTGCTTTTCCCCTTGCATACACAGGCAACTGATATTTGCACAAACTGGTCCTCTGGTTCAGCTGCACTGATTATCACTGTGGTTGAAGTGGCTGCAGTATCTGTTGTCAGGGTTTGGGTAGCTGTTGTACTTGTCACTGGGGTTGGCATAGCTGCTGTGCTTGGAGCTGGAGTAGCTGCACTGTCTGTTGCTCTCAGTTTGCATAGCTACTGTACTTGTCGCTGGGGTTGGTGTAGCTGCTGTATTTGGAGTTGGAGTAGCTGCATTGTCTGTTCGCTGCCATAAGATCCAGGGACATTATTTTCCTTTTCAATGTTCTGGATAGTGTTGAACAGGGCTCTGTAAGTATAGACCAAGCCCCAGACCATTGCCATGATTTGTCCCTCTCTGGTATGATCAGAATGACAACACACCTCATTTAAGTGTTTTACTATTTTCTATATTTTGCACTTGTTCAGTGGTGAAGTTCCAAAGCACTTGGGGGGCCCATTGGCCTAGATACTTGCCCATACACCCTGCCACTCATGACTGTCCAGCCTCAGGGAAAATCTCTTGGTCCTCCTATATCGTCATCTAACCCTAGACAATACCCAAACCCGACTCTGCTTAACTCTTGAGATCAGACAAAATGCCCGTTGTAAAACATACTCTATGCATACCAACATGGTGATCCCCATCACAATCAGCAAGCAGGTCTCAAGGGTACCCAAAGGCCATTCAAAACCTTCAGAACTCTCAGATGATGCTGTAAACGGACTGGTGGGGGCAGGGCTGGGAACGTAAGGTAATGTCTCCTTCACGGGTTGACCATACGAGGAGGGGAAAAGATGTGTAATTGCTAAACACTTCCGTTATATACCTCCCAAAGTATAGAGGTGGTGACCACACCGGGAACGCAAGCCAGATCAGTTTCATGATCAATGGGTTTATTGTATTACAAGTCGTTACCATAAAGTACAGTGAAACAAGAACCTTAGCCCAAGACCCCTAGCCAATAAACACTAACACAGCAAATACCGGCTGTAAGTAAGGTATGACATGCTGAAACTGAGATCAAGAGCCACTCTGAGAGCCAATAAATCAGCATTGTGATGAGTGACTATTAATCCGAAACAATGAATGCTTATCACAAATACAATTAGACACACTCTGGTCAGATCTGTCATTATCTCAACCCTTTGGGCCCCATGCTGGGCACCGTGAAGAACTGTCATGGTTTAAGCCCAGTCAGGAACTCAGAACCACGCAGCCGCTCTCTCACTCCCCCCTCCTCCTTCATTCCTCCCACTCCTGGAGGGATGAGGAGGAGAATTGAAAGAATGCAACTCCCATGGGTTGAGATAAGAACAGTCCAGTAACTAAGGTATAACACAAACCACTACTGCTGCCACCAGTAATAATTATGAGGGAAAAAACAAGGGAAGAGAATACAACCACTCATCACCCGCCAACTGATACACAGCCTGATCTGAGCAGTGACCTAACCCTTCCAGTTAACTGCCCTCAGTTTATATACTGCGCATGACGCGCTGTGGTGTGGAATACCTCTTTGGTTAGTTTGAGTGAGGTGTCCTGTCTCTGCTTCCTCCTGACTTTCCATCTTCCCTGGCAAAGCATGAGACTCAGAAAGTCCTTGGTCAGAGTAAACGTTACTGAGCAGCAACTAAAAACATCAGTGTTATCAGCATTGTTCCCAGGCTGAAAGTAAAAAACACAGCACTGCACCAGCTACTAAGAAGGAGAAAAATGACTGCTACTGCTGAACCCAGGACAATAGCATAACTTTAGCACCAGACACCAAATGGTAATGCATTAAAAATGTACATAACAATTATACATACATATGTATGTATGTGTGTGCATTTGTGTATACAGACACAAATGCAATATAGTTCTCCAACTGGACACCAGATGGTAATGCATACTAGAGCAGACACAAAGGTATTAGAAAAGCCAGTGGTCAGATCCATTCATATGGTGGTGAAAACCTGTTTGCTTTTGCAGTATTGGCAGACAATGCATGATGAAGTTTTTGATGAAAGGAGATGGGGGAAATGGCTGTGAGTTCTTTATATTCTTAATGACTTTAAGCTGGAGGAGTTTAGATTAAGATAAGGTCTTCAGAAGAATTTCTTCCGTAAGAGGGTTGTGAGACACTGGCACAAGTTGCCCAAAGAAGTGGTAAATGCTTCATCCCTGGCAGTGTTCAAGGCCAGGTTGGATGGGGCTTGGAGCAACCTGGTCTAGTGGAAGATGTCCCTGCCCATGGCAGCGGGTTGGAACTGGATGAGCTTTAAAAGCCCTTTCAACCCAAACCAGGCTGGGATTCTATGACAGGGGAAGGAAATCAATAAAATACATAAGTTATTATTTTTACTTGTTTACTTTACATTCTTCTCCAGTTATCAGCAGGGTTCACTTCTGCTTTACAGTCTTGGTAACAAGGGATATCTTTTCCACAATGAGTGCGACTGTCCAAAGACAACAGCTCTACCCACTAATCTGTTTCACTGAGTGGCCTCTCTTACCATGTTCATGTTAAACTAAAGCATACTGCCGTAATAATGCATGACAACCTGCTTGTTTCGCAGGTCTGTCATATATTTAGATGATTTTCTTTCTTAGAACCCAGGCTTCCTAAATCCCAGACTTCTGCTGTGGTAAGTACACAAACAAAAAAATCTTCTTTCATCAGAATTTAAATAAATAAAAAAATAAATAAATAAAAAAATCTAACAGTGTTAATTCTCCCAGCTTGGGAATTTCCCACAGTGCACTTGAGCTCCTCATATCAATGAGCTAGCAGAACAATCTTAAACTGTTAACATCTAAATCTCCCCCAAATACGTAAGTCTGGGACAGGTATTTCGTACCCATGACTGAGCATTCCACTGCTGGACAACTCCATGGTGAATTGGTTTAGACTGTGTAAGCTGGAGTAAATCATAGAACTGCTTTGATTTACAGTCCAGGGTCAGCCACCTAAACTGCTCATACAGGCACCTTTGTTTCCTTTTCTGACTTCATCTGTACCATCTTGGCTGATCAGAGGCACAATCCAAGGAGCTGACCTCAATTTTTGTCACGTCAAAGAATTGTGAAACAAAACCAAAAAACCCCACCACAAACACACACACACTGACCTAAATAAAATTTATGAAGAGGAACTCTGTAGTAATCATGAAGTCAAAAGCTCAGTAAAGATGCCCAATTGTCATGCTGTAATTTTTGAAAGATAGGGCAACCATCTTCTTTAATTCAAGGCTTGTGATGTAAAGCAAAAAAAAAAACCAAAACCCAAAAACCACCAACCGCATGGATCAAAACCTGGTGCTCCTTTACATGCAGCTCTCATTGCTAAGGGAGTTTTAGGTCCATAGAGGAAGAAAGATTTTTCAGCAAAAATAGGGTGCGGTGTAGTCATTGTTTTGGTCTGCTAGTTTACAGACTACATTTTCTACCTTAAAGTGAATAGCAGGTACAACAGGCTGTCAGTGAATAAGAAAGGCCATCCCCTCAGGTGCTATGCTTCTGATGATCCATGAAAATGTTTGTAATGAGGTGGTGGGTGACACTGGTTCTCATTAAAAAGCAGTGAAAATGCACAAACTGTTGTAAAGTTTTCACTTCTAAGTGACACCCACAACTATGATGTTTATCAGGAGCAGAATTTGTGCTACCCTGAAAACAAGGTATTGGTTTCAGAACCCACAAATCTCTCTTGCTTTCTGTTCAAAGTCAGTAGCAGGTATGTGAAGACTTGGGAAAGAACAAGCTTTTTTTTTTTTTCCCCTTTCTTATTTTAGAACAGTGTTTCAGGCATATGCTGAAATCGCTACCTGGTATTCAGCAGGATGACAATGTCAGGTTACAAATTCACAAGCAGAAGTATTTCTGTGTTACATGATGTTAGAATGCTGATCACTGATGACAATATTTGTTCTCTATCACCCAGTCATGTGTCTTGAGTAATCCCCACCTCCATGTCACAATGTCCAGCCTTGACATTGCTGGATGTCTAAATACCAACTGAGACCTACTGTTTTCAAGACACGTAATGGTAAAATTGGTGAAAAATAGGCTTTGTGAGATCAGACTTAGTTTTTGTAATTTGAAGTTAAGCAGCATTATCAGCTTGAAATTAAAGAATAGTACAATCACTTCCGTTCTCTGTACTGCTGCTGAACTGCAACAAGCAGTTCATTGTGTCAGTAATACAGTGGTGGTCTATGATAGCTTCTCCATCCAGTGACTACTCAGTATCAGTCATAGAACCCCAGACTGGTTTGGGCTGGAAGGGACCTTAAAGCTCCTCCAGTTCCATTCCCCTGCCACAGGTAGAGACGGAAGAGACCTTCTACTAGACCAGGTTGCTCCAAGCCACCTTCATCCTGGCCTTGAACACTGCCAGGGATGGGGCAGCCACAGCTTCTCTGGGCAAACTTTGCCAGCACCTCACCACCCTCACAGGGAAAAACTTCTGCCTAAGATCTCATCTCAATCTCCCCTCTGTCAGGTTAAAGCCATTTCCCCCTGTCCTGTTCACACAGGCCTTTGTCCAAAGCCCCTCTCCAGGTTTCTTGTCAGCCCTTTTAGGAACAGAAAAGACAATAAATTTCTAGCTCAGGAAACAAGAGCTAAGGGAGACAGTGCTCGTCCAAATTAACATTTTTAAAATCTGTCATGACTTTAAATACCATAAAAATCCCCATGCTCTGAAGTTGAGAATCAAAACAAGAATAAAAATGAAACAGTTAATAGGGCGGGTTGGAGATGTTGCGCTACATCTGAATCTTATTAGGTGGGAAAGTACAATTAGATCCTGATTGGTAATAAAATTAGCTCATTTTAGAAAATAACACTCCTGCAAGCTGTTACCATGCTTTAGCACATTAAGTTACAGTATCTAACTCTGTTTTCCTAGCCTGTTAGAATTCTCTTTCTCAGCACCCCCAAAAAACTTCACCTTGAAGCATCTCCAGTGAAGGCAATTTCAGTGGTAAGTCATGTTACTTTCCATCGCAGCTATATGGAATGAATTACTGCCACTCACCTGAAGGGCACAGGGGTGTGAATAGTAACAAGGTCAAGCAGTGGAAATAAGGACTTAAAATGCACTACATTTTAAATAAAATAGGAGACCACGAAGAAATTGTGTCTTGTATCTACAGAGACATGAACAGGCAAAAAAAAAATTAAGAAGGTATGTTAACTTGGAGAAGAAAAATGTGGTATTTTTTAGCTTCTCATTTTTCATCTGTGCTGATCAATTTCACTGTCTTGAATAATGAAGTGTACTATAAAACATGTAGGAAAAGAGTTCTGACTCCTTCACCTCTGAAGCATTTTGTCTTATATGGGATATCTCTGTATTTCTTTGCTTTTACAAGTGTAAAAAATGTTTGAGCTCAGCCACTGATAACCTCTTTTACAAGTTGTTTAAAGGAGTAACAATACAGTAAATTGTATTCTTTGCTTAACACCTACAATTGTTTGTCTGCAAGCTTGTGCTTCAGAAATAGGACATGAATTTAATGGCTTTACTTACTTAGGATGTCAGCACAAAACACATCTGCACACAGAGCAAAAATTACGTGTGAGTTGGCCTAACATTTTCTGAATCAGTGAAACATCAGGCTTTCTATGCATTACCTAAAATATTTTTCTGGATTCAGAGGAAGAAGTCATGTATTTTAATGATTTAGGTCCTTAAACTGCATGTGTAGGCACTTACCTAAATCAAAGGGGCAGCATTAAATTCTTTCTAGATAAAATATGCATGTTATTATTTAATTATTATTTGTCATCGACTTTTAAACATTCCTATGATGCATTTCATCTAAAAGATCAATTCAAAACTTTTTGCTGTGTACTCTAGCTACTAGTATTGTTTGTCTCTCTTCAGCAGCCTGCAATTCAGAGATATTAGGCAGGCAGGCAGACTGACACCAATCAAAAAGGCATACACCACCAATAGCACTGCTACCAGCTTTTTTGACTGCAGCACAGGTCAAACATTCAATAGACAGCAAATTTTTTTCCTAAGCTGAATCCCAGAGAAATACAGTGCTAAAAACAACTTTACACATTGATGAGAGTATTCTCAGATTAATCATAGAATGGTTTGTGTTGGAAGAGATCTTAAGGTTCATCTAGTTCCAACCCCCCGACATGGGCGGGGACACGTTCCACTAGACCACTAGACTAGGTTGCTCCAAGCCACATCCAGCCTGGCCTTGAGCACTGCCAGGGATGGGGCAGCCACAGCTTTTCTGGGCAACCTGTACCAGTGCCTCACCACCCTCACAGGGAAGAACTGCCTGAGATTTCATGTCAATCTTCCCTTTCTCAGGTTAAAGCCATCCCCACTTGTCCTGTCCCTACAGGCTGTAGGCTTGTCAAAAGCCCCTCTCCAGGCTTCCTGTAGCCCCTTTAGGCACTGGGAGCTGCTCTAAGGTCTCCCTGGAGCCTTCTCTTCTCCAGGCTGAACAACCTCAGCCTGTCTCCAGAACAGAGCTGCTCCAGCCCACGCAACATCTCCATGGCATTCTCTGGACTAGATCAAGCAGGTCCATTTCTCACTTGTGTTAGGGGCCCCATAGCTAATAAATTATTCTGATAATAAAGCTAATAATAAATAACCATATTGACAACAATAAATAATAATGTTAAGAATAATAATTAATTATTCTGCTAATAAAGCAGAAAAATTAACAGTTTCTGACTCCAACAGACCATGTACCTGCACAGCCTGCAGGATTATAACAGTTTTACGTATCCATGTAAGTGGATCTGTACTTGCCTAAAGGAATTTTCTAGCACACAACTAGACTCCTGTGAATGGAGGAGGATTTTGCTGAGTACCATTATAACACATTGCATTAATGTAATATTTTAATTGTAATATAAATTAAAGAAAAACTACTTAATTTTTCCAAAGGAAGATTATTCAGAGTTAGGAACCTGAAATAATAGTCATTCAATAGAATATAGTAATACTAATGAGTGAACATACAGAAGTTTCAGAATGTAGAAGTAAATCTAAACCAACCTCAATTCTGTCTCTATATTGATAACATTAAAAATTAATTCTGAAAAGTAATTAAATATGGCTTGCATTAACAATTAATTTTTAATTATATAGCTTTCTTTTCCTGGGCCTCTATGATGATTTTTTTTATCAGACCTCCCTACAAGACATACTACTACTCATTTAAAGTCTCTCCTTCGTAGTTATTAATGGATATCAAGTAAAGATACCATTTTGATTTCTTTTTATAAAATAATGCTGATTTTTTTCTGAAGTAGATCTTAGATCTGATTGTAATTATTTCTCAGCCCTCCTGTATTCACAGTTTTCCACTGAAATGAAGTAATTATAACATCAGATCATAAATTCGAATTCATAGAAAGTTTTTATTTCTTTATCTTTGATGACAATACAAATGGAACCTGAAATGCAAATGAGCCCCTGAAACAGGTCTCTTACGTGTATACAAGTATCTAAACCCTTCTTAGTGCTCACTATTATTCTGATAGCTTCCCCATACTGCCTCAGGTAAGGCATATACTAATGCAGTTCTAAATCCTTCAAATTACACTCACTAGCATTACATCAACCTCTAAAGATACATTTTGAATTGCAAGACTATTCCATTGTTTTGACAACCAAAATGTAATACCAGATACTTTATAATGGAAAAGTTTTACGTTAATAAATTGAACTTATGTTTTTTTGTGTTAGCTTATTGATACATTTTTGAAAAATTAATAGAATGTTAAATAAAATCTATGTAAATTCTGTGATTTGTGGAGGTGTGGAATGGTTCCTGGGAAAAAACTGAATATAAAAAAATAATTTCCCAACTGGATTGTGTTCAAAAGGAAAGATGATCTTATGCTGCAAGAGGGGCTTTAGGTTGTAATAGAATATCTGTCATGTGTATGGAGGAGTTTTGCATACTACCTTGTCAGACCTTATATTCTGTTGAGAAAATTAGTAAAATGGTAAGCAGGGGTGTCCTGGGTTCAGCAGTAGCAGTCATTTTTCTCCTTCTTGGTAGCTGGTGCAGTGCTGTGCTTTGACTTTCGGCCTGGGAACAGAGCTGATAACAATGATGTTTTGGTTTGGCCAAGGAATTTGTGAGCCTCATGCTCTGCCAGGGGGGAGAGAAGGCCTGGAAGAAGCGGAGACAGGACACCTGACTCAAGCTAGCCAAAGAGGTATTCACACCACAGCACGTCATGCCTGGGGGCGGTAACTGGGAGTTACTCGGAAGGACACGGGGTCTTCTGGGTCGGACTTGTTTCTCAGGGGGTGGTATTGTATTCTCTTCCCTTGTTATTTTCTCTTATCATTGTTGTCGTTGGTGATAGCGGTGGTGATTTGTGTTGTACATTGTTTGCTGGACTGTTCTTGTCTCCATTGTTTGCTGGACTGTTCTTGTCTCAACCCGTGGTAGTTGCACTCTTTCGATCCTCCTCCCCATCCTTCTGGGAGCGGGGAAAGGTAGAGCCCCCGGGGGGGGGGGGGGGACGTGGGCCTCGATTGCTTCCAGCCAGGCACCACTCACTGGGAGTCAGTGAACAAGCTGTCTGGTTAGGGTTTAAGCCACGACAAGTGGTCACTTAAACTTGTACACAGCTATTTACAGTTGAAACACTAGACTGGTCAATTCAAAATTTTAAACACTCCACAGCATCCAAAAACCTTTCTGGTTTTTAATCCTGTGCTATTTGAAATGCACATAACAGAATTTGTTGAGGCTTTATTTAGAACATATCAGTGTAGCATTCAGTGTAGCACTTAGCCTCAGTTTTTTGACTGTACGTGATGCTGGAAAGACTGCTGTCTACCTCTAGCATTGCTTCAGAAACAACAAAAAACAACTAGCCAAACAAGAAAACCCCACACCAAACCCTACTACTCCAGCTGGGCACTGAGGTGATATTGTCATATCCTGAGGTTAAGATGAACATCTATTGAGCCAAGCACTGTTTTGAACAAGGTTAAATCATGAATTTGCTACAGTAAGACTCCTTTCATATATAAAGTGTTTTACAATGAAGGAAACAGTGGTGAATCAATCAGTATAGTGGCAAGTGAAGCAGTTTGTACATGCCCTATCATGTCCTCAAACAGCTGAGCACCATGCTTCCTTTAGAAGTCCCACATGCACTAATTGTTGTGATAAATTTCTGTGGCAGCTTAAATGAGAAGAAAAGGGTTAAGAAGCTCTGTCTATTTCTTAAATATACAAGGGACCATCAAATTCAAAGATAAGACAAGTTTTAGGTCAGTTAACAAAACTTACTAAATTCCTTTCTATATCTGTTGATAATTCTGATTAGAATATGTGTAGATTTTTGTCGTGGTTTAAGCCCAGCCAGTAACTCAGAACAATGCAGCTGCTCTGTCTCTCTCCCCCTGCTCCCCTTCCTCCCCCCTGCTCATGGAGAGATGAGGAGGACAATCATAAGAATGTAACTCCCATGGGTTGAGATAAGAACAGTCCAGTAACTAACATATAACACAAAACCACTACTACCACCAATAACAATAATGATAAGGAAAAATAACAAGGGAAGAGAATACAACTGCTCACCACCTGCCAACCGATACACAGCCTGACTCGAGCAGTGACCTAACCCTTCCAGTTAACTGCCCTCAGTTTATATACTGGGCATGACATGCTGTGGTATGGAATACCTCTTTGGTTAGTTTGTTTCAGGTGCCCTGTCTCTGCTTCCTCCTGACTTCCCCTCCTCCCTGGCAGAGCATGAGACTCAGAAAGTCCTTGGTTGGAGTAAACATTACTGAGCAGCAACTAAAAACATCGGTGTTATCAGCGTTGCTCCCAGGCTAAAAATCAAAACCACAGCACTGCACCAGCTTCTAAGAAGGAGAAAAATGACTGCTACTGCTGAACCCAGGACAATTTTAAATAGAGAATATCTACTAAAAGTATGTATAGAAATACGACTTTTAATCTGAAGGCATACAAGAGGACTATCCCAGATTAATCTTTGGGTGGGCTTCGGGATTTTTATTTTTTTAAATGCAAGTGCATTTTTTTCCCCCACTCTAACTCAGGTAGTACACCAGTTAAAGTTTATGTGAGAAAGCAGTAGAAATAATGTGGCTATATGCAAGTTTACATAACTCTTCCACTTTGTGTGTCAAAGTATTTTACCATCCCATCTACACCACGAGATCTTTACTTTCTCTCTAGAGACACCCATTTTTAAGTTCTGGATTCTATCACATCTTCATTAATGATGTTTGTACAAAGGCCAGGAGTACTAATGAAATATACTAAGATTGAAAACTGGAGGAGCACCCTGACTGAAAAAAAAACAGCTAACTTTGAGGTGATATTACAGGTAAAAGGCATAAAAGTGTAATGATGTTACATTGAAATCTAGCACTTGAAAACAGAGCTGAAGTATTTTTCTGAGATAACAAACTAGAAGTGAAAGAGCCAGAAAAACACCTGAGGATACCAGTTAATCAGTGGCTGAATGTCAGACATCATGGGGAAAGTAAATGTAAGCTTAGGATGCATCATGCATTTTCTAGTAAGATATTTCCACCAAAGGATGTTAATAATTATATTGTACAGAGCATTGACAGGCATTTTAATGTAATACTCTATCCAACTTTTGAATGTATATATAAATACTATGTACTCATATACTTGGAAAAAGAGGAATTAACTGAGAGAATGCTTACAGAAGACTCCCATTATGAAGGCTTACTGAAGGCCTCGCTCATTTTACATTAACCTTGTAAAATAAAAACAGAGGAGAACAGACTTTTCTGTAAAAGTTTCCAGGGGTCATATAATACCTAGGAGAAAAAAAAAAAAAAAATATCTTTCACATGTGGAATAACAATGGTACAAACCCTTTTTGCTATAAGCTCTACATAAATACAGCTCTCTACTAATCTAGTCATTAGAGTCAGAGAATAATGACATGACTGCGTTTTTACAAGAGTTCTGTGAGCTAGTTAGTTTACATTGGAAAGCTAACTCAAAAGACACAGCCATAAAACGCTACTTACATATTCTGCAGAAATCGAATTCAAGGTCATTTCCTTCTGGAGACAAGAAATCCTACTACAGTTTTTCTCATGTGTACTCATCACTTTCCTCCCCCGCCTCCCCCTCCCCCCTGACACTATAAAAAGAAATAGTATATAATATCTAGAAGAATCTAGGATTATGGTCTAGCAGCTACATCATTTTTTAAACACTCTTTCTCCATACTGCTCTCTGATCTTTTAGGAAGATTAGCAGAGAGAAGGAAGTGTTGGATCACTATTTCTGAATATCTAGAAGCTGTTTTGCTAGTGAAGGTTGAGCCTCAAATGTAAAAATAAAGCTCAATATTTCTTCTAGTTATCACTGTTTAGGTCTAAGGTAAGTCACAGTGTACATGGATCCAGATGCTCTCTTACTACTTTTTTTTCCACTGTGTAGTTTCACTGTGTTTTAACCGTTTCATACCTTAGAATTGATCAGAGCTGTAGTAAAGGGCACTACAGAAATGAAATTATGTAACTATTGCAGATATACTATTTAGCTATTAAAAATTATGAAATCAGCTTTTTTTTTTATTGGAAGTAAATAGCTTTCTAGAATTTTTCCTAACATACTTTACTCAGAATAATAGTCTTTTGAAAGTTTGAGTTAGCCTTTGGTAGTTATATAGAAAGCTGTCAATAACCATGCTCTACTTTTGGTAGAAGTAAACAAATACAAAGCAGATTAGAAAAATGCAAGAGCTTATACATGCCTGGGCAGAAATGTGGCCATTAACAAATCCATCCACATCTAGCTTTGATAAGCTAATTAATCTGCCTAAAAAAGTAGCTAGACCTCAAAGCAATAAGAACTCAGAACAGGCAACATACACAGTTTTTTCCCTATTCAACCGTGTTGCATATTGTAATCACAGTTGCTTTAGGATATAAACACACCTCATTCTCATGTTCTCTAATATTATGTTAGTACACATGATGCAACCATTTAAACTCAGGTTTGTTTTTACACAGTTTAAGAAATATAACATTTGATCTTGATTAGCTGTATTAGAACAAGCAATGATCAAGTTTCTTACAATGCTGACACAAGCTGCTTAGATATATTCATACTTAAACAGGTACTGCCACCTGTGGTCCAGGCAACAGCTTTAAACTGACTGTGCATTTGAAAAGGCAGTGTTGATCCTGTTTTTCAGTGGAATAGAAAAAAAACCTAAAAGGGTGTTCAAAAATTAGTATTAAAACAAATATAGGTCACATTTTATTTGGTACTGCAATGTCTTGTTTATAAAGTAGTATCTTGATTGTTATAAACATAAAAGCAAACAAAGTGTGCCCAAATCCACTACTTTCTTCTGCAGTTATAATTTACATTTAGATAATCAAGGACTGGATGCTTCTCACAGAGCCTTATCTGAATAACATCTTCATGAATAAACTTTTTTTTTGCATTGTTCCCCCACAAATCCTTCACGGTTTTGATATTCAAAGTAAACTTTGAGTAGAAATGACTCTGCTAAAGGATGAAACAATGCACAAAATCTTGATTTGTTCACATTTGCATATTTGAACCCAGTCTGAAAGGAAACAGCCCAGACCAACCAGTATAGCAGAATAGCTGAATAGAGTGAAGAAAGAGATACTGCTAGCTCCTTCAAGCTACATTACTTCATCTTGGACTTTCACTTATCCATCTTCTATGACCCAAATCTACCCTATGACTGTAGTAAATCTGAATTTTGCCTAAACAGATGAGAAGCCTTCACCATTTCTATACTTTCTCAGTCTCACTGTACCAGCACAGCTATCAGAGCTCTATCTGCATCAGCAGACCCTGCAATCTCTTTTCTCCTTCCCAGGCTCTTAAGCCTGGGCTTAAAGCTGATGTGGCACAGCTAGCAGACCCTGGAAGATGCTTTCATCAAAAGATATATGAGAAGCCTCATCTACATGCTCGCCCTACTGTCCTGTTTGGGAGCTGCATTTAACCCAGGCTTTTGTCCTCAATCTTGGTTTCACCTGTTGCAGCTGTGACTGTACTCAGCTTTGTAGCTGGTACCCTATTTTGAATCTACTCCATCACTGCAGACTTGTCCACTAAGCACTGGTTACTGTAGAATCCCAGACTGGTTTGGGTTGGAAGGGACCTTAAAGCTCATCCAGTTCCATACCCCTGCCATGGGCAGGGACACCTCCCATTAGACCAGGTTGCTCCAAGCCACATCCAACCTGGCCTTGAAAACTTCCAGGGATGGGGCAGCCATAGCTTCCTTGGGCAATCTGTGCCAGCACCTCACCACCCTGAGGGTGGTGAGACACTGGAACCATCACTATTTCAGAGCTGCTTGGCTCTTCTTGCCAGGTATGCTGCAATTGCACCCTTCATGTGACAGGGCACTGCCCCAGCTTCACCTTCTATTACTGTTGGCTCCCAACTCAATTTGCGTGGCTCCCAGCTCAGTTATGAGTCTTGCCTCATAATTTTGAGAGACTAAAAGGAGACATAGAAAAAGTTGCAAGTTAAAGCTATGAAATGAATGATTTCTGGTGCTTAGGTTTTGGATAGTAAGTATAAAATAATAGTTTCGTATCCTAAAATCCAGTCTTTAAAGACAGGTGCATTATTAGGACCTAAAGCCAACGACTATCTCTGAAAGTGAAATCCTCTCATTTATAAATTTTAGGTCAAGAAAACACTAATGTGCCTAAATGCTTTAGGAAGCATTGAAAAAAATGTGTAAATGAGGCTCTTAGTGACATGGTTTAGTGGTGGACTTGGTAGTCCTGTGGTAAAGGTTACACTTGATCTTAAAGTTCTTTTCCAGCCTAGTTGTTTATACGAGTCTATGATTTACAACAGATCATATTTTTCATCCTCAAGAAAGGTTATTTAACATATCATATCTGTAAATATGCTCAGAGCAGGCCTACTACAGCTAAGCTAACAAGGACAAGTATCGTAAGAGCCATAGACCACCAGGTTGGGTGGGACATGAATGATCCTCTGGTCCAACCTTTTTTGGCAAAGCATGACCTAGATGAGATGTTCCAGGCCCCTGTCCAACCAATTCTTAAAATCATCCAAAACCACTTCCTTGAGGAGATTATTCCAATGGCTGGTTGTTCACGCTACAAAAAAAATTTACCTTTACTGATGGTGCATTAAATGTATAGAAATTTGGCAGAAAATACCCCCTTTGCAATCCAGCCAGTCCTCAGAGGTCAGAGGGGCTGGGGACAGTTCAGCTTAGTTTCTGATTATCACCAATTCACCACTGTACATCTGGTCACATTCAACAAGTACTTTCGTGATTATGGAGTCAAAAATGGTGCAGCTTTTTGAAGAACAGAAATGCAGGTTCAGAATTGGCATTGATAAATTCACTTAGTACATTAGCACTAAAACCTAGAGCTACCCAATGATTAATGGAGGTCATATGGGAAAAGAAACCAATGGGTTATGAGACAAGGGGGGGGGGGCACAAAATTACAAAAATGAAATATATAAACCTTTAGAATCAGTTTTAAGTAATGTTAAGTTTGATGGCTTTGTAACAGTAGCAATGGAAAATTACTGAGTTGCATGATACACAGAAAATAAACAAAATACAGCTAGAGAACATACTGAAAATTCTTACATAAGATAAACCATTGTAGTTGACACACTTCTAGGCCCTTATGACCTTAGTACAAAATAAGTGTAAGAAAAACAGGCTAGAAGAACAGGATGTAAGGATAAGGAGCATCTGGGAATGGCAGGTGTCCAGGATGGGGTCCAGTTAAACTAACTGATAAGTAGAAGGACAGGATGATTGTTATGTCTGTGGTGTTAACAAACCAATTAAGATGATAGAAACATCTACTGAGAGTGCTTTGAAAGCTGCCAGAAGTGATGAAGATTGCTGGAAGAAGCAAACGACCCTCAGAGACCACCACCACATTTTTGTACGCATGCGGGGAACTTTCTGGAAAATGATGTAATCCATACGTAGCCTCATAAATATGTATGTATGTCCAGTGGCTATGTAAGGATGGCTTGTGTAGCAATACAGGGACACACGTTAGGTGGAGTTATCCCCCGTGTCTCCCGGTGCTGCCATAAAGAATACCTGCTTGTCAACTTGAAAACTTTGTTGCCAAGTTTTTTCCTGGAGTTTTCTCCGAATCACTTTTTAGTTCTATATTCTCTTCCCTTATTATTTCCCTTGCCATCATTATTATAAGTGGTTGTAGGAGTAGTTTTGTATTATACTTTAGTTATTGGACTGTTTTTATCTCAGCCCATGGCATACAAAGGAAAATGCATGTACTTTTTTGTACACCTGTAAAAATCCTGCTGCTGTCCCTTACTGGAATGTGAACCACACTGACCTTAACAGGAAGCTAAGGTTTTGCTTTCTAGGAAATAAAATCCTTTTAGTTTACGATAGGATAAAACAAAGGTTATCCTTGAGATTTGAATGCCGAAAGAAGACCTTGAGAGTACTGGTTGCACATCCCAGTTCCGGTACAACTATTAGCTTACATCATATAGTGTCATTCTGGGAAAGGTTGTAGCTAAAACTCTCTCCTTTCATTCAGCACATGTAAGAAATAGTATTTATTTCTTCTGTGTTTTCTCAAATAAATCTTTTTAGAGTCTAAGCTCTTTTGTCAGTTTCATGTCAGTGTTAGCCATTATTATAACATCTTTTAGCTACTGCTATGAGAAGTTCTAACACATGATTACAGATATCTTGTCCATAAATGAGGAAGTAAAATTTGGTCACTACAGCTCATCTGCGGTTCTGAATTTATCCAGAGTAGCAACCTCTCTTTGTGGCAAAATAATGCCTTTGTACAAAGAAACATTTACTGATAATTTGGACTTCAAAAATAGATGAGAATTAGTTGATGCTTATTTCTCAGTGCTGTAGGACCTGGAAGCCAGATTAGAAATGCAGTAGGGTTTTCTTTTTTAATAAAAGTAGGTCTGTAATGAAATTATTTTCTCTGCATGATCTCCTGCAGTCCAAAAACATTTAGTCCCAAAACATTTGCAATTGTAGTCTCTCACTGAGAATAGTGTTATGTAGATAGTGATTTAAAACCATACAGCTATTTTCAGAATCTGTGGGGAAAAAAAACCAACAACTGGAGCAGAGAGGAGGAAGGATTCACAAGCACCGTATTAAGTGGCAAGAGACTAATTTGAACAGCTAAATTTTGTCCAGAACCTGAAAGGTCTATCTGCCTGAATAAATCACGGAATCCTAGACCACATATACAAGACTGAGTTTAATACTGTTTAGTGAATGAATGATAAAACTAAACATGTTTGAATAACAAGATCTCTTTTAGGTGAAAACTGCATCTGACTATACTTCAGTGCATTCAAAGCAATTCAAAATAATACTGCATTAAAAAATATTTAATAGGTCTTAAGAACATAAAAGTATTCTTTTGTATCTCAGTTGAACATTCCTAGAAAAAAAGCTTTCATGTTCTGTGGGTACTTCATAGGTCTAGAAGGCCTTTTGTAAATATTTGTGTTGACTTCTGTACTTTTCAAGGCAGCTCATTGCATTAGCAAAGGGATCTTGGACCCTTGTTGGTGCCATATCATATAAAAAATATTTTGTTTCCTTAAAAATATTCAAATCTATAATGCAAAAATGGAAATTTAGAACTTTGTTGAGCATGCAAGAAAGAATAAATGAACACATTCTTGCCTTGAAATTTAGTAACCTGAATCTGATTAGGTGTGTTGGTTAAAAGCAAAGAAACAGCAACCCACTCTTTTCTCTTAATGTTTTTCTATGAGTTTATTTGGCTAGTCAGAGACATGATATGCTGGTAGCTTTTGGATAAAAGAAACTGAAATGTTGTCCTGAGTTCAGCAGTAGCAGTCATTTTTCTCCTTCTTGGTAGCTGGTGCAGTGCTGTGTTTTGACTTTCGGCCAGGGAAAAGAGCTGGTAACAATCATGTTTTGGTTTGGCCAAGGACTTTGTGAGTCTCATGCTCTGCCAGGGAGGAGAGGAAGCCGGGAGGAAGCAGGGACAGGACACCTGACCCAAGCTAGCCAAAGAGGTATTCCATACCACAGCATGTCCATACCACTGGGGGGAGGGGGGTAACGGGGAGTTACCCGGAAGGACACGGGCTTCTGGGTCGAACTTGTTTTTCGGCGGGTGTTACCATATTCTCTTCCCTTGTTATTTTCTCTTATCATTGTTGTTGGTGGTGATAGCGGTGGTGATTTGTGTTGTACATTGTTTGCTGGACTGTTCTTGTCTCAACCCGTGGTAGTTGCACTCTTTCAATCCTCCTCCCCATCCCTTCAGGAGTGGGGAAGGGGAGAGCCCCTGGGGGAGGTGGGCCTCGATTGCTTCCAGCCAGGCACCACTCACTGGGAGTGAGTGAACAAGCTATCTGGCTAGGGTTTAAACCACGACAGTTCTTTTTGGTGGCTAACGAGGGGTTGAGATAATGACAGATCTGTCCAGATTAATAGTCACTCATCACAATGCTGATTTATTGGCTCTCAAAGTTGTTCCTCTTGATCTCACAGTTTCAGAATGTTGCAATTTACTTGGGCTAAGGTTCTTGTCTCACTGTACTTTATGGCAATGACTTGTAATACAGGTGGGCTCCAGCAGCACGGCGGGACGGATGTGGTCGTGGACTTGTACCTGGCCGTCCGGCTGCTCTTCACCATCCTGGCCCTCACCCTCGCCTCCGTCTTCATGAGGTTGCGGGGAGCCGAGGGGGAGCGGACCTGGGAGCCAGCGGCTGCTGAAGCGGACCAGGAGAGAGGCGCTGGGGACCATGTGGCGGAAGGAGTGGGGCCAAAGGCAGCGAGGGGACGTTGCCTCTGGAGGAGGTCAGGGTGGTCAAGGAGCGGAGGGAGGCGGCTGCCAAACAGAGGGAGAAGGCAGCGGAGGAGCTGAGCCCCGTGACAGCCGAAAGCATTCCCCGGAAGCTGCCTGCTGAGCCCAAGGAGGATGCAGGAGACCATGCAGCATTTCCCAGCAAGGCAGAAGAGGAAGAGCTGGACTCAGAAAAAGAGAAGCTGGTGGTGGGAGAGCCGGCAAGCACAGCAGCTACACCCGCCCCAGTGACAAGTACAGCAGCATCGTTTGAGAGTTCTGAAGGTTTTGAATGGCCTTTGGGTATCCTTGGGACTTGCCTGCTGATTGTGATGGGGATCAGCATGTTGGCACACACACAGACTGTGTTTTACCCACCACCATTTTGTCTGATCTCAAAAGTTAAGCAGAGTCAGGTTTGGGTCTTGTCTGGGGAAAGACGAGGATATAGGAGGACCAGGAGATTTTCCCCAAAGCTGGACAGTCATGAGTGGCAGGGTGTGTGGGACAGTATGGGAAAGTATCTAGTCCACTGGGCCCCTCCAATGCTTTGGAAGAATTGAAGGCAGCTGTATGGAGTCCCCAGCAACAAGCTGCAGAAACTGCTGAAGGGGACAGTGAATTATTTTGAGCCTGGTGGGCCCATGACATTCAGGCCATCAGGGCAGAAATGCAACATAGAGATGGACTCATGATCGAGGGGTGGATTTAGCAATGGACACTATTGCCCAGATTATTCACGAGTGTGAACACTGCACACAGTCTCTCCTGCTCTGAAAGACTGTTACAAGAGATGGAGCCTGACATCATGGACCAGATGGACTCAGCAGTTTTATAGGGACTGGTCCATGCACTAAGATAAGAGTGATGGCATACTGAAAATGTGGGATCTGAGCATGACGTGAATGGTATGGAATAAGGGGTGGATAATGTCCTGAGTTTAGCAGTAGCAGCATTTTTCTCCTTCTTGCTAGCTGGTGCAGTGCTGTGTTTTGACTTTCGGCTCAGGAACAGAGCTGATAACAATGATGTTTTGGTTTGGTCAAGGACTTTCTGAGCCTCATGCTCTGCCAGGGAGTAGGGGAAGTCAGGAGGAAGCAGAGACAGAACACCTGACCCAAGCTGGCCAAAGAGGTATTCCATACCGCAGCACGTCATGCCCAGGATGTAACTGGGAGTTAGCTGGAAGGGCTAGGAGACCACAGGGTTGGAGGAGGTATCAGTCTGTGCTTGGTCGGGCTGGGGGGGGGGGGGGGAGTTATCGGTTGGCTGGTGGTGAGGTGATGTATTCTCTTCCCTTGTTATTTCCTTTATCATTATTATTATTGGTGGTAGCAGTAGTGATTTGTGTTACACCTTAGTTACTAAACTCGCTGATAGTACACTCAATTCCCTCATCTAAATCATTGATGAATATATTAAATAATACTGGTCCCAGTACTGACCCTTGAGGCACTCCACTAGATACAGGCCTCCAACTAGACTCCGCCCCATAGACTACAACTCTCTGGCTTCTCTCCTTCAGCCAGTTCACAGTCCACCTCACTACCTGATCATCCAGACCACATTTCCTCAATTTAGCTGTGAGGATGCTGTGGGAGACTGTGTCATATGTTTTGCTGAAGTCAAGGTAGACCACATCCACTGCTCTGCCATCATCCATCCACCGTGTTATTTCCTCATAAAAGGCTAAGAGATTGGTCAAATGTGATTTCCCCTTGGTGAAGCCCTGTTGACTGCCCCTCATAACCCTCTTATCCTTGATATGCCTTAAGGTGGCACCAAGAATAAGGTGTTCCATCACTTTCCCAGGGATGGAGGTGAGGCTGACCGGTCTATAGTTACCCGGGTCCTCCTTCTTGCCCTTTTTGAAGACTGGAGTGACATTTGCTTTCCTCCAGTCCTCAGGCACCTCTCCTGTTTCCCAAGACTTGGTAAAGATGATGGAGAGTGGTCTAGCAATGACTTCCGCTAGCAGCACTGGCTGATGTATCCCATCTGGACCCATAGATTTATGGATGTCCAGATTGCTCAACTGGTCTCTAACCCATTCCTCATCGCCTAAGGCAAACCTCTCCGTTGACCTGACTTCATCTAAAGTCTCAGGTGTACAGGGCTCTTCAGGACTGCCTGCAGCAGAGTAGACAGAGACAAAGAAGGCATTCAGTAACTCTGCCATCTCTGTATCTTCTGTCACCAGGGCACCCATCCCGTTCATCAGTGGGCCTACATTGCCTCTGGTGTTAGTTTTATCTGCCATGTATTTGCAAAAGCTCTTTTTGCTGTCCTTGACCCTTCTCGCCAGGTTTAATTCTAAGGAAGCCTTAGTCATCCTAGCTGCCTTCCTACATCCTCTAGCAGCAGCCTTATATTCCTCCCAAGTGGCCAGCCCCTCCTTCCATGACCTGTAAACTCTCCTCTTCCACTTGAGCATACCCAGTGTCGTGGTTTAAACCCAGTCAGGTAATTCGTTCGCTCACTTCCCCCCCCGTTCTTGCCCTCCCCCTGCTCTCGGAGGGACGGAGAGGAGAATCAAAAGAATGCAACTCCCACGGGTTGAGATAAGAACAGTTTAGTAACTAAGGTATAACACAAATCACTACTGCTACCACCAATGATAATAATGATAAAGGAAATAACAAGGGAACAGAATACAACACCTCACCACCCGCTGACCGATAACTCGCCCCCCAAGCCCGACCAAGCTCCGACCGATACCTCCTCCAACCCTGCAGTCTCCCAGCCCTTCCGGCTAACTCCCAGTTACATCCTGGGCATGACGTGCTGTGGTATGGAATAGCTCTTTGGTCAGTTTGGGTCAGGTGTCCTGTCTCTGCTTCCTCACAGCTTCCCCTCCCCCCTGGCAGAGCATGAGGCTCACAAAGTCCTTGGCCAAACCAAAACATCACTATCAGCTCTGTTCCCGAGCTGAAAGTCAAAACACTGCACTACACCAGCTACCAAGAAGGGGAAAAATGACTGCTACTGCTGAACCCAGGACACCCAGCAATTCCCTATTTAGCCACGCAGGTCTCCTGGCCCTCTTCCTTGACTTCCTACGTGTCGGGATGCTCCGATCTTGAGCTCGGAAAAAGCAATCCTTGAATGCCAACCAACTATCTTGGGCCCCTTTACCTTCAAACAGCCCTGCCCATGGGATTTCCCCTAGCAATTGCTTGAAAAGGCCAAAGTTTGCCCTGCTAAAGTCCAGGGTTGCAATTCTACTTGCTAGTCTACTAGTCCTACCACACAAGATCCTGAACTCCACCATCTCGTGGTCGCTGCAACCAAGGCAGCCCTCAACCCTTACTGCTTCAACCAGATCTTCCTTGTTAGTGAGGATGAGATCCAGCAGCGCTCCTCTCCTGATTGGCTCATCCACCATTTGCAGGAGGAAGTTATCCATACACTGGAGGAACCTCCTGGACTGTGGCTGGGTTGCTGAGTGGTCCTTCCAGCAAACATCAGGGAAGTTAAAATCCCCCACGACGACCACGGCCTGTGACTGTGAGGCCGCTCTCAGCTGCCTGTAGAAGGCCTCGTCAACTTCCTCACCCTGATCTGGTGGCCTGTAACAGACACCCACAACAGTATCCCCCCTGCCAGCCTGCCCCTTAATTCTCACCCACAGACTCTCAACTCGCTCGTCATCTGTCCCTGGACAGAACTCGGTGCATTGTAGTTGCTCCCGTACATAAAGAGCAACCCCACCACCCTGCCTGGCTGGCCTTTCTTTCCTGAAAAGGACATAGCCCTCCATGACTATATTCTAGTCATGTGAGCTGTCCCACCACGTCTCTGTAATTGCCACCAGATCATAGTCTCCTGACTTAATACAGGTTTCCAACTCCTCCTGCTTATTTCCCATGCTGCACGCATTGGTGTACAGACATTTAAGGGAGCGAGCTGAGCACACCGATTTCACCCTAGGATTACAGGAGGCCTCCCAGCCTTCAATTCTGGAGTGCTGCCCCACTGGGGCAAGCCCAGCTACAACCCCATCCCCCTTCGAATCTAGCTTAAAGCTCTCCAAATGAGCCCTGCTAATTCGTGCCCCAGCATCCTTTTGCCTCTGTGAGATAAACCTTTCCCACTTGTCATTGTCCAGACTGGTGTCCGAATAAAACCAGCTGTTATCAAAGAATCCAAAGCCCTGCCTGTAGCACCAGTCTCAAAGCCAATCGTTTATGAACCGAATCTTCCCATTCCTTCTCACATCACCAGTGGAAGATGGAAGGAGTGAGGAGAAGATCACTTGAGCCCCAGACTCTTTCCCCATCCGCCCCAAGGCCCTGTAGTCTTTCTTCATCCCCCTCAGACTGCGGAAAGCAGCTTCCCCCCCACCTGTCTGGAAGATCAGCAGCGGGTCTGTCGGGTGCACCAGGTTGGGGAGCGCCCTAGTGATATCCCTGATCCGGGCTCCAGGCAGACTACACACTTCCCCATGATGAGGGTCACCTCTGCATATCGGGCCCTCTGTTCCTCTCAGAAGGGAATCCCCTACTACAATGACCCTTCTTTCTTTCTTATCAGAGGCAGTTTTGAGGTACAAAGTCAATCGCCTTCTCCTATGTGGCCTTGAAGGCTGACCTTGCACCACATTCTCACCTACCTCTCCTTCAAGATCCAGGGCCTCGAACCTCTTACGGAGTGACACCTGGGGAAGCAGGGCAGGAAGGGGGGAGGGTTTCCCACGACCTCGAACTGGAACTCGCTTCCAACCCTCGTCATCTTTTTGGTCCCCTACTTCTGTGCAACAGCTACAGGGCATGGGCTGTCTCAAGCCATCCCCCTCTGTCTGAGAGGGCAGGGGGTCCTTCCCCTTTTGGGGGGTATCTCCCTGGAACCATTCCGGCTGGCATACCAGGGAGTTACTCCACCAGTCAATCTCCCTTTCACACTCCCTGATGGTCCTCAGCATCTCGACCTCCTCCTTAAGTCTTGCCACCAGGCTAAGCAGATCTTCTACCTGCTCACACCTCACGCAGGTGGAATGCTGTCCTCCCTCCCCCGGCAGCAACAGGCTCTGGCACTCCCTGCATCCAGAGACCTGAACAACCACGGTTTGGGACGGGGTCTCTGTCTGAGGTGCTGCAGTCATCTTACTGCAAGCCCTCCTTCTGGAGGAGACCATATTGGTCCGCAGTCTGGGACACAAGCAACAGGGGCAGCAACACGACCGGCTCGTTCGCCTCCGCCCTCTCAGAGGCTCTTTCAAGGCAAGCGGCAGGGGAGTGGTCACCGTCACCGTGGGAACGCCCCCCGCCACGTCAGCCGCTCTCTCGCAAGGGCTGCTGGGGCTTCGGGGATCGGGAGATGTCGGGAATCGCGATGACTCTGCACTCTCCCCTCTGATTTTACTAATCTCCGTTGACCCTCGCGGTCGCTGAAGCGTGCTGGCTGTGGCTGTAGCTAGGCTAGCTCCGATCAGCTGACTGAATCAGCTGACTCTCTGGTAGTGAGAGTTAATTTCTCCAAAAATAATACTCCTATTCTATGTTACAGAAATACTGGTATTTCCTGGTTAAAAATAAATAAATAAATAAATAAAAGCCTGGTGGTTTATTTGTTTTGAGTTTGTTTGCTTTTTTTCCTGTCTTCAAGTCCTATGCTATTTTAAGTCAAATTCTAGAGACATGTTGTTCAACTTCACTGCACAGTTCCTGTTAGGCAATATTTGTTTGACTGGTGACAGATTCTTAAACCAGTTCGCTTTTAACTCTCTCAAAAATGTACCTGATTTGATTTTAAAGGAGCTAAGGTTGAGACTTTTCTGCTTCAGAATATGTATATGTATACTGAGTTGTGAAGTATTAGAACTGTTCTAGCTTGCTTTTAAGAAAGCTAGACACAGTCTCTAAGCTCCGAATTTAGTGCTTTAAATTAATGTAGTCTGATCCAAAACAGCTTTTGAATTTTTCAATCCATTAAAAAAAAAATATCTGTAGAACTTTTTTTTTTTAAACCAGAACAAAAACATGACACTTTCACTTACCTCTAAATTAGAATGTTTTCCTCCTGTTTATCTGTATACTTTATTCATCAGTTGAGAGTTCTATGTTATTCTTTTGTATTGAAAAGCAACTCTGTGAGTTCATAACTCTGACAAAGGAAGTCATTGACTAAGACCTTGGAAAATGAAACTTCTTATTTATGAGGGGGACACTGGTTATAGCCACGCAGCAATGTAAGCAAACCTCAGAGAAAGCCACAAAGAGGCATTTGAAAGAACATTTAAGAACAAGTGATAACAATTCACTAGTTATGCTCAATTTTTTTCTAACACAAAGAAACACAGACAGGGCTTCTAATTTTTTTTGTTGTTGTTGTTTCTCATGCCGCATGTGCTTGTCCTATTTGTTAAAGTAGAAAGATCATGTTAATTAGTATGGAATTATGCCGGAAAGATTAATTAAATAAATAAGTAGTAGGTCCCTTGGACGATTCTAAGGGAATGTAGGAAAATTTACATATATGATTAGAGAGAACTGACTTCCAGTTAAAAATGACTCACCTATGCATATGGTATCTAACAGACTATCAAGAGGATATAACTGTGGACTGCACAGTCACACTTAGTGTGACTTTTGTGGCAAAGCCACCATAGGTGGACACGGGAGGGTAAAATGTGGAAAATTATATACTGAACATAATAATCACAAAAGTCCTTTAGGAAATGGTACCCATGAATAAATAAAGGTTATTCCAGAGATCTCAGGCAGCAGACAGGCATTCCATACAGTGTATTTAGTCATAAATATATCACTGATGTGGAATTCACGAGACAATATTATGACGTTTTTACCTTTTCCAGACAAAATCTAGGAAAGCTGCAGCTCAGTGTTTTGAGTAGTCATAAATAAGCATTCCCCTATCTCTTTGTTTTTACCTATCTTGAGTGATAGTAAACAGCTCTTTCTTCCAGCATAGGATTATTCTAAATTCAACATCAAAATCAATCCAAATGCCTCAATTAATCAACATTATATATTATCAACCTGATTGCAATCATCTATCAAAGATCATTTCCTCCTGCAATTTATAAAGTACATAATCAGTGCAACAAACCAAGTCTACACCAGCTGATAATTGTGTGCTAAATAAAATAGCAAAATTGTCCAATGGACAAAAATAGTCTGGCAATTACTAGGCCTCCCACATACGTGTTATGCTTTTCACAAACTCATGTGACAGCCTTACTTACACATGCAACTTCTTTTTTTACTTGGTAACTGTATCTTAGTATAAAGTTGTGCATCTTCCTGGTTGAGAAAGTTTATGTCAGAAATAACTGATTTGCTGAAGATTCCTAGAGAACCTTCATGTTTCATGACTGCTCCTTAATGTACAGGCACCAGTCTTGTCCTTATCTGACTGTGCTGCCTTTGTCATCAGCCAGAATATGTCCTTTTAGTTTTTTCTCAACTAGGAAAATTAAGCAACCCAGGATAGGAATACTGAGAAACAGCACTTTTATTTCAAATTCATTTCAAATGTGAACATGCTAGGCATACAGAAGGAAAAGAAATCATTCACTAGTGATTCCTTGAGTGTTTCTGTTAGGTTGGGTTTTCCACACTTCTCCAGATTGCATGTCTGGGCTTTGACTCACTAAGTCAGAAGGCATCATACATTTTCTGTAAACAGTGGGTTTTGGCTGAAGTTGTCTCAATTTCAGCAGCATATTACAGAAATACAACAAATCACTGTAGAGTTGTCTAAATGTTTATAATTAGCTGGCAAATGTAATCAGCCTATTACTATGAAACACCTTGTGTTACTTCTTAAGAGTCTGATAATGAATTTTAGGCAGACTGTAGCCCAGTCATGGAGGAAAAATATCTCCAACTTTTTGTCTTAAGTTTCTTCAGCGTGAAAGAAGAGTTAATGCACTGTTTTTACCCACCAGGAGGCAGAAATAGATACATCTATGCTAACTCTTTGTCATATGCTGATGTTTAATTCACAACTGTAAAGAAGCTTTAGCTATTTAATATCAAAATTGTTAACTTGTGAGCTGGCAGTTGAGTGCAGGTAACACTAAAAATCAGGCAAGGTTAAATCAAAAGCTATCATCCAGTTTATAAGTCAGAAAAAGGAAAAAAGTCATAACAAAAGTGTCCCATTGTCAAGAGAAGCAGAATGTACTTAAAGAAACCAAGATTTGAAGTAGATAATTTCCAAAGTATAAAAAGCCACTAAAGTTCATCTTGATGACGCAAGACCTTGAGCCTACAAGAAATTGGTAGAGGGACTGATTACAAGGCAGGTAGGCACAGGACAAGGGGAAATGATTTTAAACTGACAGAGGGGAGATTGAGATGAGACATTAGGAAGAAGCTCCTCCCTGTGAGAGCTGTGAGGCACTGGCACAGGTTGCCCAGAGAAGCTATGGCTGTCCCATTCCTGGTAGTGTTCAAGGCTGGGTTGAACAGTGCTTGGAGCAGCCTGGTCTAGTGGAAGGTGTTCCTGCTTGTGGCATGGGGGTGGAACTGGATGAACTTTAAGGTCCTTTCCAAGCCAAACCATTCTATTCTGTGATTCTATCTCCAACCCCGAAACGGCATTATGCAAGTTTTGAAATCCTGAATGAGGTTTGTCAGTGCTCAGCTGTAAGACTCCCCCAGCTTACACATACATAACTTAGGACTTAAGCCCCTGTTGTCTGACATAGACTATTGGAACATCTTGTAGTTTTATAACCATGACTCTTGGTTTATGGTTTTTCAGATGTTTCCTTTTCATGCTCTTCAGATTGCATAATGAAGCACACTACTGCACTCATCCTCCAGTTCAAAGAGAAATGATTTGTGTAAGAAGTACATGAAGTCCTATCTCAGTCTACACTGAAATTAATAAAAAAGCCAGACAAGCCTTCACATAATTAAGTATTCAAAGACTGAACATGCATTTTTCCATCGTCTTTTGTTAACACTGCTGGGTTTTAATTGATCCTTTCCAATTTTCAAAGGAATGAATCAGCTTAAATATGTGAGGTACGCTTTATGATATTTGGAATTTTAGTAGACTTGGCTTTCAGAAACATGAAGCAATGAATTAAGATGTAGAAAATACCATTTCATTCGGAAGAATTTGGAACTGCCTCTCTGAGTAATGACATTTCAAACACTATGGGTCCAGAATCATTACCAAATTCAGACTAAACAGGTTTTTATTTTTACCTGAAAGTATTAAAGCCCTTTAAAAGGCCAAACATTTGTTAAAGCAACTTACAATGTGGATATTTTATAGCCATGAAACAAATGCTGAAGCCAAGGGAAGCAGTCAAAATCTTCAGTCTAAACTTTTCAAATTTAGAAAAGTTTGGAATTTAAATTCATATGAAAGCATTGAATAGTGAAGTATGATTTTCTGAAACATTAAACATCCATAGATACATTTAAAAAATTTTAAAATTAAATTGTTTATTCATATATATTTAGTTGAGTGAATGTAAATAGCTTGGTCTCAGTGAATTGCTGAAGACACATAGTGAATTAGTGACAGATGAGAAAATAGAATGCAGGTGCCTCAGGCATTCATTTATTTTCCTGTGTTAAATAAAAGCACCTTTTTGCTTGACATAGCAATGAATTTTTATATTTTTTAAGTCCTGGTTTTAGCTTACCGTGAGGCATCTAGTGGAGGCAAAATGAGCAGCTCACTTCTGTTGTTCTGAACTAACCTGGGAGGAAGGAATCAAGCAAGATTAAAGAAGTTGTGTGTTCTCATTTGCATAACGATATGCCCATTAGAAAACTGTGCAAGAGTAAATAAGATATCTAAGAATCGATTAGATTTATAGCACAGAAAAAAAATAATTATAGCAGCTCATGACTTCCTTTCAGACAGTACTTATGAGAATAAAGGAGTAAATACTACATCAAGGAAATTGAAGAGCCAAATGAGGAGAACCGGCTTTATTGGGACAGCCGTTTCCCAGGATACACAAATAGGTATGAGTGAGAGAGTGATACACAGGACTCCATCCAGTCATCAGAAACAGAAGGTACAAAAAAGTGTGCTAAAAAGGATTTCGTCTTTCCCAGTTCTAAGCATGGACAAGGCCTATCACAAGGATAAAATTAAATAACATTCCTGACTTTGTAATTAAGCCTGAAATGGAAACATTTTCTAGAAATTTTGCATCTTGTAAAATATGAGATTCTAGAACAAGATGACAGTGAGCTTAGTTTGGTTGGTTACCACTATCACAGGAGGAACAGAAATACCTGCTATAGCTGGCAGCTGGAGTTACAGTAGCACCCACTTGTCACTCCAGGCCAAGTGTCTCTCACACAAGAAAAGCTTATATTCCTTTTTCTTGTCACTTCTCCCTTTGAGTTTCTTTGCCAAAACTGTATTAATCTCTCCATGAGATTTCCAGATCACCACACTCATATCCTATGGTTTTCTCCCAAACATACAAATAAGTTGAATTGGAATTTCTACATATATGCGAAGATGATGAGTTCATCCATTATCTCCAAAGGGTCCTTCAGTGCTGAACAAGTGTGTAGCTACCAAAATCATGACAGAAGACATGGGAATTCTCCACCATAACATGTACTCAGGTTGTGCTTAGACCATCATACTTCCAGCCTTTCTTTCTCTTGCTACATGGCCTCCCTTGAGCAGAGAGTGAACCACAGTAGCTCTGTCTTGAGAAGGATGGGCATAGAAAACCAAGCGTGGGCTGCTTATACTGAGTTTTATTGCTGCCTTATTTTCTCTCAAACTGCCTTGATATCCTTTGGCATTTGCCACAGGGTGTATGAACACTGGCTCAGGAGTGTTATGTCATTGGTTTCTTACCATCATAGAAATCAGAGGTAAAGATCCTTTAAGGTATCTAATCATCCTTCAATACCAGACAGCTGGAAGGATATTCCTGGGACAGACTTACCGATCTTTTATGTAGTCTAGTTCTACATATATCACATTTATCTCAGGAAGTTAACAGAATCGCTGTTATGGAATTTTATTCTTAGTGTTCAGTCTTAAATTTCTTTGCTTAATATCACCCCATATGTTTACCTAATGAGCTTGATAAGCTATAAAGAGAGAAAGGCCACTTGCTGGCCTAGCAAGTTTTTGGAAAACTCTTTCAGCTCCATCACAGATACTGTACCATTGTTCTTAGCTCTTGTGACATATGCAGTAATTCGAGAATATTTCATTTTCACTGACAGAGTGAATCCAATATATTTGTAATATAGAATCACAGAATCATAGAATCATCTGGGTTGGAAAAGGTCTTTAAGATCATCAAGCCCATCAAGCACTGCCAAGGCCACCATTAAACCATGTCACTGAGGGTCTCGTCTACACAGTTTGTGAACACCTCCAGGGACGGTGACTCCACCACTGCCCTGGGCATGATGTTCCAATGCCTGACCAAACTCTCCAGGAAGAAACTCTTCCTGGTATCCAATCTAAACCTCCCCTGGTGCAGCCTGAGGCCATTTCCTCTTGTCCTATCACTTGGTCCTTGGGAGAAGAGACCAGCTACCTCCTGGCTCCATCCTCCTTTCAGGTAGTTGTTGAGAGTGTTAAGGTCCCCCCTAAGCCTTCCTTCTCTTCTCCAGACTAAACCTTTCTAGGTCTCTCAGCCATTCCCCATCACACTTGTGCTCCAGACCCTTCACCAGCTCCATTGCCTTTCTCTGGACCTGCTCCAGCACCTCAATATCTCTCTTGTAGTGAGGTTAAACATGAGAGTGATCTGAACAGAAACAAGTTAACTACAAATAGGACAAAGCAATTTCTTTTTTATACTGTTCATGAGGTTTTAATGATTAGCAACAGCCTAAGGATTTAGTATATGCATTGAACTCCCCATGTCAAATTGACTTTGTTTAAATTTTATCAGCAGTAGTACCAACGGCAATATATCTGAAGATCTCAAAAATCCAGTTACGATCTGAATCCCTTCACTTACTTCCTCTTCCCCAGCACCGGGTAACTATGACATGGCATTGGGTATTTTCCTCCCGATTCTCCTGTTTTCTTCTTAACATATAGCTACATGTACGTAATCTGCCCATAAATTCTTAATACAGGGTACTTGATTCAGATTTGGACACTGTAAAATAAATATTACATTTAGTAGAAAAAGCCTTGAGAAAGGGGTACTTTTACCTCTCAGGATCATTCACTAAAAATGCTTAGTGTTCCCGCAAAAATCAGCAACATGCATCCATTAAGCTTTCTTTTCCCACACCTATACCAAAATTCCCTTCAAGATTAGACTCAGATTAGTAAATTAAATATTGTGAAGAAGCATGAATATAGTCATCTCTTCTTTTATCAGGAGAAAACCATCCATTACAAAAGCAAGTCAAATAATTTAGATCAGAAAAAATATTATTGTGACTGTATGTCATTTAAAAATAGTCAAGAAGAAGCTGTGCTGTGAAAGATGTGTGAAAGGTAGAATTTTGTGTGCTGTCACCAGCAGCAATCACAAGGAGATGGTTCAGGAAAAGATATGAAAAGACTGTAACTGGTTTTCCATATCTTGCTAGCTCACAGAAATATGGATCATATGGATTTTTCTGAACAGGCATGTTATATCCCTATTAATGTATCTTTGCATGTGATAATCCCTACATACTTCTCTTCAGTAGTCTATTTTTTTTTAATCTGTTCATATAATTGTAAACATAATTTGTGTCAGCTAGTTGCAGTAATCTCTATTGCATATTGTAGATGAAAAAAAAATCTATAAATCTCTTAAATATTAAACTTCTATGCTTGCATCTTCCTCTGAGTAGTTTCTGTGTTGGGAGAAGCATTTATCCTTTATCCAAGGTGTTCATGACTAGTCTCCCTCCCTTCTCATTTATTTTTCAAAGCTAAATATCTCTTATGTCAATCACAAGCCTTTACATAAGTTCATAATTTTCCTGATCTTTTCCATACCTTCCTGGCTCTATTATTTCTATTTTGAAAGAAATGGATTTTGCTTCATTTAGTGGTACAGTTACACTGTTTAGTTGTCAATTCCTTTGCTAATAATTGCTGATGTTCTATTTGGGTTTGACCCAAATAGAGCATTTATTTTGACCATTTCTGAATTTTCAGCTAATGACCAAATCAATATCTTAACAATGAAAAAAATATATCTATTTTATATCTTCACAGGATTGTTTCACCTGTGTGCCTTATTTTGCATTTATTGACACTGAACTTCATTTGCCATTTCATTGCTTAGTCAGTCAGTAAAAGACTAACTCATGACAGTTAGTTTTAGTTTTGGCTAGTCTGAATCATTTCATGTCATCAGGATAATTTGTCGATTCACTATTAGACACTTTTACCATAATGTATGCAAATATACAGAGCCAAACCCCAGCACGTTGCCATGATTTGTCCCTCTTTGGTATGACCAGGATGACAACACACCTTGTTTAAGTGTTTTACAAATTTTTCTGGATTTTGCACTTGTTCAGTGGTGAAGTTCCAAAGCATTGGAGGGGCCCACTGGTCTAGATACTTGCCCATACTATCCCACACACCATGCCACTCATGACTCTCCAGCCTCGGGGAAAATCTCTTGGTCCTCCTATGTTGCCCTCTAACCCTAGACAAGGCCCAAACCCGACTCTACTTAACTTTCAAGATCAGACAAAATGGTCATGGGTAAATCACACTATTGTGATTTACATTGGGATGAGTGACTATTAATCTGAAACAGTGAATGCTTATCACAAATTCAGTGAGGCACATCCTGTCAGATCTGTCTTTATCTCAACCCTTTGTGCCCCATCTTGGGTGCCACAAAGAACTGTCATGTTTTAAGCCCAGCCTGTAGCTCAGAACCATGCAGCCACTCACTCACTCCCTCCCCCCTTCCTCTCGCCCCGCTCCTGAAGGGATGAGGAGGAGAATTGAAAGACTAGAACTCCCATAGGCTGAGATAAGAACAGTCCAGTAACTAAGGTATAACACAAAACCACTGCTGCTACCACCAATAATAATAATGATAAGGGAAATAACAAGGGAAGAGTATATAACCATTCACAACCTGCCAACCGATACCCAGCCTGACCTGAGCAGTGATCTAGCCCTTCTGGGTAACTGCCCCCAGTTTCTATACTGGGCATGATATGATGTGGTATGGAATACCTCTTTGGTTAGTTTGGGTCAGGTGTCCTGTCTCTGCTTCCTTCCAGCATCCCCTCCTCCCTCAGAAAGTCTTTGGTCAGAGTAAACATTACTTAGCTAAACATTACTTAGCAACAACTAAAAACATTGGTGTTATCAGCATTGTTCCCAGGCTGAAAGTCAAAAACACAGCACTGCACCAGCTGCTAAGGAGAAAAACGACTACTACTACGGAAGCCAGGACAGTAAAGTCAAGTAAACTGAAATAGGCTTTGTTTTCTGGAATCTCTAGAACATCAAAAAATTTAAATCCACATGAGAATACACAATTGCCATGTGTATTGTAGCTTGTAATAAATCAGAGAAGAAAGACCCATAGCTATTAAGTGCAGATTCATTTACTTGATTAACTAAAACTCAATTATTTTAAAAAGAAAATAAAAAAGACAGACTTAACGCTCTTAAAAGCTTATGCTTCAAAAAATAACAGAGGTATAACCAGGTATGAAAAAAAAATCTCACTTTTACTTATATTTTTTAATAATAAAAAATGTAAAAACCTAAGTGACAAGGATTTTTACGTAAAAAACATAACAAACAAGCAAATAACTAAAAAACAAACAAAACCCCACACAAACCCACAAAGCACTTACATGGTTTTCCCAGTGCCTTTTGCTTTGCCCCGATGAAGTTTTGCAAGTGCTTAGTTTCTTATCCCTCAGTTCCTTGTATACCTAAATCTAAGAATGTGTCGTGGTTTAAACCCAGTCAGGTAACTTGTTCACTCACTCCCAGTGAGTGGTGCTGAGCTGACAACAATCGAGGTCCGTGTCCCCCCCCCACTGGGGTTCTCCCCCACTCCCGGAGGAATGGGGAGGAGGATCGAAAGAGTGCAACTCCCACGGGTTGAGACAAGAACAGTCCAGCAACCAATGTACACAAATCACCACCGCTACTATCAACTACAACAACAATAAGGGAAAATAACAAGGGAAGAGAATACAATACCACCGGCAGGGAAGATGAGTTCCACCCGGAAGCCCGTGTCCTTCCGGGTAACTCCCAGTCACCCCCCACCCCGGCCATGACGTGCTGTGGTATGGAATACCTCCCTGGGTAGCCCCAGTCAGGCGCCCCATCTCTGCTTCCTCCCGGCTTCCCCTCCACCCTGGCAGAGCATGAGCCTCACAAAGTCCAAACATATCAAACATATGGTCGGATGTTACAAGTGTTGCTTAAATGTTGTAAATGAAGTCAGCTGTGCAAGAATACTGAAGCCAGGGAGGACTCCACTCTGTTTTATACTGTAGGATTTGCAAAATGCTCTCTGTTGAGCTAGTAAAGACATTACCATCACGTTTCAGAGGATGCCAGGTAGATGTTATTTTATGCAATGCCCATTTTAAGTAACAGTAGAAGTTATATGGGCAGGGAAAAGGCACTAAAGGCTTTAACGCAACCATCAGATTGGTGTAGTTCCAAAGGAACTATAAATACAGATTCTCAAAATGTTTTGAAAAATATTTAACTTTTAGAAAACCCTGAAAGAAAGTTACAGGTTATATTGCAGCCGCTTTTTCTCCTACAGAGAAAAAGACTCCTCGATTAAGACCTAATGCACATCAATAATTTTATAAGGTAGAATATTAAGGAAAAATTTCTACCCTATTCCAGCAACAGAAAAAGGTGAGATTGTTCTATCATTCCTAAAAATACTTTATAGAATCATTATTTGTTGCGTTAGATTTGGTGTTCATTGGAGTTTTAAGATATTTTCTTATGGTGGGAAGCAGACAATTTGAAATTTCATAGACTCATAGAATAGTTTGGGTTGGAAGGGACCTTCAAATTCCTCTAGTCCAACCTCCCTGCAATGAACAGGGACTAGATCAGGTTGCCTAGAAGCACACCCAGCTCGACCTTGAACATCTCCAGGGATGGGACATCCACCACCTCTCTGGGCAACCTGTGCCAGTGTTTCACCACCCTCATTGTAAAAAATATTTTCCTCACATCCAGCCTGAATTTCCTCTCTTTTACTTTAAAACCATCACCACTCATCCTATCTCAACAGGTCGTGATACAAAAATTTCTCCTCATCTTTCTTACAAGCCTCTTTTTAAGAACTGAAAGGCTGCAGTAGTGTCTTCCCAGAGTCTTCTCTTCTCCAGGCTGAACAGCCCCAACTTGCACCATAAACTTGGAGACAAAAAAAAAAAAAAACAACAAATGAACAAAACCCAGAAATAAAACCCCCTAAAAGAGCAGACAAAAAATAAAGAAGTGTTATTGTAAAAAACATGATACTGCAGTACAGAAGTATTTCAACATAATGAAATAACATTTTAAAAATTTTTTGGTTTGGGGAATGCGAAGTGCTAACAAGACATACAGAAAATCTGTATTTTTCTCACATCTGTGAAAGTCTATCACCTTTGAGAATCCTGTATACTTTTTAAAGACAGATTTTAGTGAGAGATCCTGTCATAAATCCTATTAACAGCTCTGTTTGAAATACTTTGGTGGCAGATGCGTTGTACTATCATAAACACAAAGGTATGAAATGGGTTCTGAATATGTGCTAAGATATAGTTACAGCAAACTTCCTGTATCCTGACTCCACACATTAAAAAATTCATATTGTGTTAATTTTCAGGATCCTGGAATGTAATATTTGAGCATGTGCTGAGAGTTCTCAGTTCTTGAGAAAGGTGTTCATTGCTTTATGGGGTTGGGTTACATAACCATGTGAATCTGAGGTATAAATCTAAGGTAGGATTCTACAAACAACCCTTAGTCACATATCATCATCATCATCATGGCTTGACTTTGTGAACGAAGATTTGGGAAGGGCTTTTCCCACGCTTACTACAGGCACGCTGATGACTAAAAAGGCCAATGTGAGATAGGCAAATCCGGCTGCAAAAAGCACAGTGAAAGGTCTCCTTGGGTGGTATAGGCAGGGCACAATTCTTTCTACGTTGTGTTTTCTCCTCAAGACTAGCTCTGCATGCATTCTCAAAGGAGTCAACGGAATTATGTATGGTGTGTCTCCAAGTCTCCCGATTGGAGGCCAAGGTGGACCACTGATGGTAGTCAATATGGCCAAGGCTAAGGTATTGTTTCAGGGAGTCCTTATATCTCTTCTTTGGGGCACTTCTCTTGCAGCTACAGGTGGCGAGTTCACCGTAAAACACAATCTTAGGGAGGTGGTGACCCTTCATCCTAGAGACGTGCCCTGCCCAGCGCAGCTGCAATTTTAGCAATATGGCCTTGATGCTGGTGACCCCTGCCTGTTCAAGAACAGTAATATTTGACACATAGTCCAATGGATGTTTAGAATTGTACGGAGGCGGCGCTGATGAAAGAGTTCGAGGAGTCAAAGGTGATGGCGGTAGATAACCCATGATTCAGACCCATATAAAAGAGTAGACAGTACAATGGCTCTATAGACACTGATCTTTATACTTTTCTTCAGGTGTTTATTACACCAGACTCTTTTATGGAGTTTTCCGAAGGCTCTATATGCCTTTGCTATTCTGTTGTCTTATCTCTTTGTTGATCGTGGCATCAACAAAGGAGGAAATAATGCTTCCCAGATAGCTGAACTGCTGAACTGACTTAAGCTCTGACTCACCAGTGGTAATGTGGGGATGACTGTAATCTTCTTGTGGTGCAGGTTGGTAGAGAACTACTGTCTTCTTCAAACTGACCTCCAGCCCAAAAAGCTCAGCCACCTCCACAAAGCAAGATGTTAAACGCTGCAGAGCTGCTTCTGTGTGGGCAGCAAGGGTGGCATTATCAGCAAAAAAGCAGTGCACAGACAAGATGATTTAGGGTCTTAGTGTGAGCCTTCAGTCGCCTTAGATTGAAGAGGCTACCATTAGTACGATATCAAATATAAATGCCGTTTTGTTTTTCGAGGTCTACCGAAGCCCTTTGGAGCATCATGCTGAAGAAGATTGTGAATAAAGTTGGTGTGAGAATGCAACCTTGTTTCACACCACTGGTTATTGGGAAAGGCTCAGAGAGTGCATCGCCATATCTGACTTGGCCTCGCTGATCCTCATGAAACAGAATAATCATTTTGAGGAACTTGGGGGGACAACCTAATCATTCCAAGATCAGCCACAGGCCTTTTCTGCTCACAGCGTCAAAAGCTTTGGTGAGGTCAACGAAAGTTACATAGAGCCCCTTATTCTGTTCTCTACACTTTTCTTGCAGTTTTCTAAGAACAAATACCATGTCTGTGGTACTTCTATTAGCTCTGAAACCACACTGACTTTCAGGTAGAAGTTCTTCTGCAATAGCGGGTACTAATCTGTTGAATAGTATTCTTGCAAGAATTTTTCCAGCAATGGAGAGCAGAGTTATACCTCGGTAGCTTGAGCAGTCTGATTTTACACCTTTTTTCTTATACAGAGTGATGATGATTGCATCACGAAAATCTGATGGTAATTTACCTTGTTCCCAACAAGCGCACAACTAGCTCGTGAAATTTAGCATGAAGTGCTTGGCCTCCGTGCTTCCAGTTTTCAGGCGGGACTCTGTCAACCCCAGCTGCCTTGCCAGCTTTCACCTGCTGTGTAGCCTTAAGAGTCTCTTCCATGGCAGGGGCTAAATCAAATTCATTTCTCACCAGTTGTAGAATGTGCTGGATTCCTTCTTCTTGGACTACATGGTTAGCACTAAAGAGTGTCTGCAAATGTTCAGACCAACAATTCAGAATGGAGATTTTATCTGTAAGAAGCGTTTGGCAATCTGCACTAAGTAAGGAGCTTTGAACCTGAAATGTGGGTCCATACACTACCTTCAGAGCCTCATAGAATCCTCTGTGGTCACCCAGATCTGCACATAATTGAGTCTTTTCTGCTAGGTTGAGCCACCACTTGGTCTGGATGTCTCAAAGTTTCTGCTGGAGTTTGCTACATGCAAGACGAAAGGCTGCTTTTCTTACGTGTCAAAGTGGCTGAGCAAGGTGTGCTTGATGAGCAGATCTCTTCTTTGTCAGCAATTCCTGGACCTCCTGGTTGCTATTGTCAAACCAGTCTTTGTTTTTCTTTAAGGAGAACCTAATGGATTCTATGGAGGATTGCAAGATGCTATTTTTAATATGTTGTCAAAGCGCTTCAGGAGAAGAATCTATAAGCTTGTCTGCAAGCCTAGTTTGAAGGTTAGCCTGAAAGCTGTCCCTCACTGCAGCTATTTGGAGATTATTAACATTGAGCCTCCTCCTCAGAATGCCGCCCCTCTCAGATTTGGGCTTGAAATGGAAATTAAGTTTGCAATGCACAAGGCGGTGGCCTGTTTGACATTCTGCACTAGGCATCACTCGGGTGTGACAGACATCACGAATATTTCTCTGGCGCACTAAGACATAATCAATAAGGTGCCAATGTTTAGATCGAGGATGCATCCAGGTTGTCTTCTGTCTGTCCTTCTGCTGGAAAATAGTGTTGGTGATGGTAAGCTGTTGCTCTGTGCAGAACTCTAGTAAGAGGCGACCGTTATCATTGCAGCTGCCAACACTGTGCTTGCCTAGTACTCCTTTCCAGGCTTCAAAGTTCTTACCTACTCGGGCATTGAAGTCACCAAGGATTATGGACTGAGTGAACAGTAAGGCATTAGGCCTGTGCATTTGTAACAATTTTAGAAACTCATTTTATGTACTTTCATATAAGAAAGTAAATCTAAAAAAACAAATTAATTGAACAGCAGCAGTGGCAAAACAACAAAATCGTGGTATACTATTTATAGATTAATAAAGCACTAGGGAAAGCAAGAACATACACCAATAACGCCTATGGTTGTTATTGTTCACCAAACTACATTAAGAATAGACTCAGACAGCTTGAACAGACATTTTTAAGAGCAGATATTTGTATTCTTAATCAGATATTTACATGCAGACTTACAATGCATTAAAAATAAATGATCTTTAAGAGACATAGCTATCAAATACATGCAAAATCACCTATGTATACTTAGTCTTCATGTTCTTCCTCTCAAAAGAGTTGAGGTATCTTCTTTCCTTCACTCTTAATTTGCCTCTTTTATTTAGCATTAAGTTTTATAAATGCCTGCATTTATTCATATGAGAACAGTAAATTACTCAAACGTGTAAAAGTAAAAATCTTCAGCAAATGGACTGTCTTTAGATATTTCTAAATAACCCAGGTAGCATAGGGCTACTGATGGTTCACTAGGCCTACACAAATATTGAATAAGAGCAAACAAACACTCAAGTACTAACAGCCATTTTATCTTAACATGAAAAAAAGTGTTAACTTCTAATGCAGTTGCTAATAGTGTCTACTATGAAGCGTGGTGGTATTTGAGTTTGGAAGCTCAAATAAGACAAAAACATTACTCTGTTAAAAAGCAAATAAATAGGTGTTCTTTTAGAAATAAATTGAAATATACCATAAAACTGCATAATGGATATAATCACTTTCTTGCTGTGATTAGGCTGTTGCATTTTTCCTGGTTAATAAAAACTGAGATTCAAATGTTTTAAGAAAAGAAAATAAAAAGAGAAGCAGCATTTTCATCCTTGCCTTGACAAGGTTTTGAGGTCTAATTGAATTTTGCATTCATTTACAATTAGTTTGCTTTGTTTACATTGCATTAGCAAACATTAAAAAGGAGATACAAACAAAATTTGTGCCAATTGCACATGAAAATAATTAGATTTTATTCATCCAAGAATTCATGCAATCAATTTAATCATTGGTATTCTCATTTCAGATATCTCATTATTCTTCACACTAATTAATCACAACCAATAATGAGTATTTTTGAAATGGGACTTTTTACTTACCCAGAATGGAAAATTCTTAAAAAAGCCATGATATCTACTTCAGGGAAACAAACAAGTTCTAAAAATTAATATATTTTTATTTTCTTAGAAAAGATGTGAAACAGCAGCTTTCTTGGTTTAAAATGAGAAACTAAATTACAGCAGCTTTCTTGGTTTAAAATGAGAAACTAAAAATATTTCCTTATGGGAGATTTACAGTATTGTCTACAGTTATAGACTTAACTTACAGAAGAATAGAGCTCATGATTTTTACTTTTTATTCCAGTACTGACTGAATTTGGGAAGCACTATTTGCTTCCTTGAATATGCCATTATTCAGCAAGGATAAGCACACATCAAAATGGAGGATTAACAAATTCTGCAAATAAACATAGGGTTATGCAATGGTCTTTACTGAATGACAGTAGTAGATTTTGGAGGTTGTCTTTCTCTTGTGTTCCATCTGGAAGTACATCCCCTATTTTATAGTGTTACATAAAGAAAACATACTAAGTGCGACAGTCTAGCAAATAGGGTCCTCCCTCGCAGAGATGTGAGGGAGGACATCTCTGCCCTCCCTTACAGAGATGTAAAAGAAAACACTTGAAAATGAAGGCGTTATTTCTGATGTGGTAAAATGCACAGAAGTATTCGAAGATATGTGTCCTGGGTTCAGCAGTAGCAGTCATGTTTTTTTTCTTTGTGTTAACTGGTGCAGTGCTGTGTTTTGACTTCTAGTTTGAGAACAGTGTTGGTGAAGCCGATGTTTTCGGTTGTTGCTAAGTGATGTTTACCCTGACCAAGGACTCTGTGAGGCTCATGCTCTGCCAGGGAGGAGGGGAAGCTGTGAGGAAGCAGAGACGGGGCGCCTGACCCGGGCTAGCCGGGGAGGTATTCCATACCACAGCACGTCATGCCCAGGATGTAACTGGGAGTTAGCCGGAAGGGCTGGGAGACTGCAGGGTTGGAGGAGGTATCGGTCGGAGCTTGGTCGGGCTTGGGGGGCGAGTTATCGGTCAGTGGGTGGTGAGGTGTTGTATTCTGTTCCCTTGTTATTTCCTTTATCATTATTATCATTGGTGGTAGCAGTAGTGATTTGTGTTATACCTTAGTTACTAAACTGTTCTTATCTCAACCCGTGGGAGTTGCATTCTTTTGATTCTCCTCTCCGTCCCTCCGAGAGCAGGGGGAGGGCAAGAAAGGGGGGGAAGTGAGCGAACGAATTACCTGACTGGGTTTAAACCACGACAATATGCTAATCCCAAACACATTTGGCTTTTAACTGAGGAGAACAAGGGAAGGGAGATAAAGACAAATTGGTTAGGGAAACTAATAAAGATCATGGACTATTTCTGATGGACAAGAGTGGGACAGTTGTGGAGGTCAGAGAAATAATAACGGAGAGAATGATGTCAGAAAACAAAACAAAAAAGGAAATATCAGAATCAAGTATAACAATTTTAGTTGCACAGGCTGCAAGATTGTTGTGGTTTAAGCCAAGCCTGTAACTCAAAACCATGCAGCCACTCCCTCACTCTCTCCCCCCGTCCTCCTGCTCCGCTCCAGAAGGGATGAGGAAGAGAATAGAAAGAATGTAACTCCCATGGGCTGAGATAAGAACAGTCCAGTAACTAAAGTATAACACAAAACCACTGCTGCTACCACCAATAATAATAATGATAAGGGAAATAACAAGGGAAGAGAATGTAACCACTCACCACCCACCCACTGATATACCCAGCCCAACCCCAGCAGTGATCTAACCCTTCTGGGTAACTGCCCCCAGTTTATATAGTGGGCATGACCTGCTGTGGTATGGAATACCTCTTTGGTTAGTTTGGGTCAGGTGTCCTGTCTCTGTTTCCTCCCGACTTCCCCTCCTTCCTGGCAGAGCATGAGACTCAGAAAGTCCTTGGTCAGAGTAAACATTACTGAGCAACAACTAAAAACATTGGTGTTATCAGTGCTGTTCCCAGGCCGGAAGTCAAAACCACAGCACTGCACCAGCTACTAAGAAGGAGAAAAATGACTGCTACTGTTGAACCCAGGACAAAGACAAAAATCAATTTCCAAAGAGGCTGAATAAAAAAAAAACTCTTTAAAAACATATTTAAGAAAAAAAATAATAATCCAGAGAACAGAGAGAAGGCAGGAAAAGTATAAGAAACAACAGTGTGAACACCAAGGTGAAAGAAGGAGGGGGAGGAGATGCTCCAGGCAGAGCAGAGATTCCCTTCCAGCCTGTGGAAGAGACCATGGTAAAGATGATATTTCCCTGCAGCCTGCAGGCAAATCCACACTGAAGTAGATATTAACTCTGCAGACCATGAAGAACCCCATGCTGGAACAGTTGGACATTTTCTGGAGGAGCTGTGGCTGTTGAAGAACGCAAGCTGGAACAAGGAAAAAGTGTGGGCAGGAGGCAGCTGCAGAAAGGAGCTGCTCAGGGAAGGCATGAGGGGAGGCTGAAGAATCAGGAGCGAAGGAGTGAAGTTGAGCCTGAGAAAAAGTATGGGGAGGGGGAAGGTGGTGGTTTATTTTTGATTTTGTCATTACCCAAATCCATTTTAACTGAAGAAGATTCATTTTCCCCAAGCTGAGACGGTTTTGCCTGTGAAAGGGACTGGTAAATGATTCCTCATCTTTATCTCAACCCACATGCTTTTACATCTTATTTTCTCCCTGTTGAGGATGGGGAGTGAGGAAGGGGCTGGGTTGGCATCTAGCAGCTGACCGATGTCAACCCCACACACAGTTACCAACAAAAAGGGCAGAGTGCATTGATACTGTCATTTCTTGACTGAATTCATTCTTTCTTTTTTTTTTCTTAGATAATTGGTTTTTTTTTAAAAGTAATGATACTCTTACATTGATTTGTACTGTTATAAATACCTTCTTTTTTTTTTTTTCATTTTAAAATACCTGATTTAGGGCTCTGAGGGTTTCAACTTTCATTAAAAAGTTAAAATAGTTATTAAAACTTATTAAAATTACTTTTGCTTAGTAAGATGCTATTTAATGATGTAAAAATAATGTTTTCTTTCATTGAGGGCAAAAGCTTATCTTGTAAGCAACAGAAGTAACAAAAGCTCTTTTCTTCAGGCTTTATGCATTACAGTAGAAGCTATGATATCTAGTCAGCTGCCCATGCCATTAAGAGGTTAAATGATGCTTAGGGTATTCTTAATACTTTTCTTTACCTTTGGATTCTTTATAGAATTGTAGAATCGTAGAATCATAGAATCATTTGAAGCCCTCAGGAACGCAACATGGAACATACAACAAATGTTGTGTGATGGGTTCTGAGTATTGGAGCAAGTCACTGATAACTGTTACTTGAGATGCACAAAGTATTTTAAAGTCTTATTTAAGTGAACCTAGCAGTTTTCTTAAATAAAAGTCTGTATGTAACCAGCTGACTCCCAAAATCATCCTAAGGTCCTACTACTGGAAGGAGTCACACAATAATGTCTAATTCTGTAATGTTTTAAAAATTCAGTCTCTTTAAAGAAATAAATAAACCAATTCCAGAAGACTCATACAACAACGTTTTTAGGATTATTCAAATGATATCTCACTAGAGGAAAAAAAAACAAAAACAAAGCTTATACTAGCAGAGAGTAAAATGATACTTTAACATAATTCTTAAAAAAAAATTAATAAAATTTTACTCCAAAAGACGGAACCTGCCTCTAGGAAAATCACTGTAGCACTTCTTAAATAAAAATCGGTGCTAGGAAAAGAAATAATCCAATTTTGGAACAGTCAGGGGCTGTAAGCATGGTAATGAACTCTGGCACCCAGTTAGGTAGGGAATTAACTATGCTCTTCAAAGCTCCATTTATAAAGTAGATCAAAGTTGTCTGTCAACTGTCTTTGAAGAAAAGCATTTTCAATTCCTATTTTCCTTCCTGCTCTGCCACCTGCTTCCCCCCTCCTACTTTCAGGGTTCTGACAACTTCTAATGGCACCTTTCAGCAAATCACTGAGTGCAACATAGAGAAATGGCTGAAGGAAACACTTAACTTTCACATGGAATTTGAGTCATTGCCATGTACAGAGCTTAGCGTGGACTTGTTACTTCTGATATATATGTACAAGAGCATGTAAAATGTAAAAGAGCACGCTGGTTTAGAGATGGAGGAGAATAGTTCTACATGATACATTTAGGCACTTAATTTGAATTAGGAGACTAGTCATATTGTCTATGCAGACAGACACCTCCTTCTAGAGGATGATTCTGAGCAGACATTCACTTTATGGTTTTTTACTGTTCTGGGCTAGTTTCAGGTGCTTTTCAGTATTTCATACAATTATAAATCAGTCGCCAATGATTAGAGTAAAAACCATTTCCACAATAAATTCCTGCATTCAAATTGCTACAAGTTTAGCAGAAGTCTAAGCAGTTAACTTAGACAAGGCAACCAAGTTTTAGAAAGCTGACTGTAATGTTTTCAGCTGTACTGCAAACAGTCCAGTCATTTAAAAATAAACACAAGCATAATTGGGTTACTCATAAACAAGGTAAATCACAGAATCATAGAATAGTTAGGGTTGGAAAGGACCTTAAGATCATCAAGTTCCACCCCCCCTGCCATGGGCAGGGACATCTCACACGTCAGAATAACCTGTAGAGTCACAATAGAATATCTATAGTACTTGAGCAAACACATTCCATGTTGGCCTGTGTCATTTATGATGCAATGTGAATAAAAACTTCTGTTATACTACATCTATTGTAACTGGGAAGCTGAATCTTAAAATGAAAGCCTTAGTTATGTTTTATATTGCCACAACATGAAACTTCAAGAAACGGCCAGCTGCTTTATTGAAATCTATGAAGTTTACCTTACATTATACATGAAATCAAACTTTGCTAGTACAAAACTGAAGACAAAAATTGGTCTCTAAAAAAATATATTGGTAGGACATAAGCAGACAAGTTTACAATCCAGCTCTCTAAATACAGATAGAACTAAAAATTAAAAACATTCATTCACTATCAGTGTGAATATTTTTTGCTGTCAGATAATTTTATTGTTCTTCACACAATATCTAGCACCATCAAAGTCTCAACAGTATTCCCAAACTCTAGTATATATTATCTTAATGACTTATTATGACTAAGAATCAGAAGAGTGCGACAAATTCTGTAGAAGTAATTTGTGCATCACTTATTTAAATTTTGCTTTCATGTATTTATCTCTCAGTTAAGAAAAATGAAACCTTGGAAATTATTCCTCCGGTGCACTTAGGAGTCTCATGCTTACAGACACTGAATCAAAAAAAAATAAATCACTAAACAAAATACCGTGGTCCCACAGGTACATTGAAATTAAACAAGATAAAAATAATGTATCTCTTATTTCTATATTCCTGTTTTTATAATAATAGGCCCTTCAGCTTCTTAAAGGAAGAAGGAAGGCTTTACCAAATGCATTTGGTCCTCTAGATTATTGCTTTAAAACCAGAAATATTCTTTCTTAGTCTAATACTTGGTAACAACTAGTTTCATGGGCACACTCAGTCAGGAAGTGGAATGTTCAAGCAAAATATACTGTAACAGTGTCAGACATGAAATTGTCTTGTGTGATGTCCTGCATAAATATAACTCCCTCATTAAAGACATTACAAGGAATCTCATTAGTGTACCATTTCAAAAGTATTTGTTCTGTTCAAACCACGGGTGGTATTATTAAATATTAGTGCATCTCCTGTTGTTTGGTACTCTTCTCAGAACTGCAGCAGATCATAACATAGCACTACCAATGAAAATGGAAGTTTCTGTCCATAATGCTGAAGATAGCAGCTTGAAAATCTAGTTTCTAAAGATGCTTTTTAAATAAACAAATGAAAAGTAGCATTAATAGGTTAATTGAAAAGTTTAATGTATTAAAAACCCATTACTGTTCCACCATGATTTTTTTGATGGAGTCAACAGCACTGCATGGATCAAGCTCTTTTGCATTTGTTCCCATAAACCCTTGACAACTTGCCTTGAATACCATCAGGCAAAAAGAATCAGTCTTCTCCAAGCAAACCTTACATTTCCTTAATTTTTTTCAGAGATTTTTGTCAGAGTAAAGATTTCAGGATTTGATTTTGTAAGTTTCCAATTGTTCCTAGTACTTTGTAAAGTTTCAGTTAAACAAGGATAACATTTTCACTATGAGTACTCAATTCATGTAGTTCAATCACACAGCTAAGTTCCCATCAGCAAGTCCAAGGGCTAGGAAGGCTTCAATTAATTATAACAAAAGAATTTCTGTAGGAAATATTTTGCACTATATTTAAATAAAAATTAAACATTTAAAGTATTCTCATATTTCCTTAAAGTGACACTATGTCTTTAGTTAAAACCAGGGCTAAGAAAACAATTTGGTATTAAATAGTTTATTCAAAGGTTTGGTTCTGTTTGGTTTGGTTTTTTTTTCTTTCACTATTCATTGAATACTACAGTCCAAACACAGCATTTGGGATTTTTCTTTTAATTCCTTATTAGTATTATTTTAAATTTATATATATTCTTCTTTAAGTTTTCTTAAATTCATCAGTATTTCTGTAAACTCAAGATTTCACATTTTAAACATTTTTGACCATTAAAAAAATAGTTGTAAGCAGGAACAATGGAAATTATTTATAGCAGAGTGGGTAATTATGGGCCTGTTTTAATTTTATTTTTATAATGCATGTCCATTTGCAGTTAAAACTTTACATTAGGAGAAAAGATAAACTAAGTAAAATTTTTTTCTTCCGTGCTATTTGTGTTAAGTAAGCACATAGAAACCATAATAGAAATATGATAATGCTAAGTAGAGGAATATTAATATACAGTATTAGTGCTAAAAAGTCAGTTCTCTAAATAGAAGAGATGCAATCAGAAAAGAAGAGGCAGAAGATTTACAAAATGGTGAAATGATTGCCAGGGTTACACAGCACACTAGCGTAAGTGAGCAATGAAGCCTGTATTTCCTACCTTCCTGTGTGCTTGCCTTCTTCCTGAACTATGTTGTTTCTTGTATTCAATTAATCAATATATCAACATTCTGTAATGCTACATCTACAGCTTTTCCCTGGAGAAAAATACACAGAAATTAATTAATGGAGACCCATAAACCAAGGATAAGAAGATAAGAAACATCAATATCTCAATTACCTAGGAGTTAGAAAATGAAAAGTCTAGGATGCCAATTCCTCACAACTATATCACTAGAAATATACCAGTGCAAAACTTGTTTTCCTCAGGAAGAGAAAGCCCAGAACATTCAAATGATGATGTGGGAAATCTACAGCAAAACATTTGCCTTGATTACTTAACTCCCAACCCTGCATCTTAATCATGCTTCTTCCTCCTGACATGAAGTGTGATGAATGGACACATCTAAGCCTAACTTCCCCCCCTCCCTTAAGGTATCTTAGGAAGTCTTACCAAATTTGATGGTTTGTGCCTGAGCACAGCCTAAGGCAGAAGTTTGGCCCTGTTGGGGATTTTTTTAAGCATTTGTTTCAGACATAGTTAAACTTCCTCAGAATTTTAGGGCTTGTGGAGCAATATAAGTTTATAATATAAATTTATAATGTAAAAAGTGTGTTTTCACAGAAGGGAGTACAGTTTGTTCTGAAATGGATTCAGATACAGATTTTTCCCTTCTGCTTGAAAGCCTACTTGTTTGTTTTGAAAAAGCAGGAAGAGCAGCTTGTGAAATGGCAGGATGACATCTAACAGAACCCTTGAAAGCAATTCTACAGCTATTATCTAACTCAGCTGGCCCATTGAAAACTGAAAAGATAGGACATGAGTTTAACATTTCATAGTAGAAGCAATTTGCTATAAATTGAGGTACCATTTTAGGTACATGGGTTCACTTGTCAAATTTCAATTCATTAAATACGAAGTCATTCATTTGAGAAAATGGGGTTTGGATTCCTGCAAACATTATCTACAACATTTTCTTAGAATTAGAGGCACAGATATGTTAACAGATATGTAAGAGAAGTGTTCATTAAGGTAGTTGGATATGCTTCATGAATTTGTCACATAGGTGACAAAGCACAAAGTATATTGTTAAATGGCTGCAAATTTATGTAAGTTATCTCACTAAAACAACCTAAAAACGATCTGAATTTGGCCTCTAGCAATTAAATATGAAAAGGAATAATTACATCAAATACTTAAATTACCTTAGAAATGTAACACTTAATTATCTACTTTAAGTTGTTAGGTTTTTTTTTAAATCGCCAGTATGATTTCCTGTTGGCCAAGTGATAAGGAAAAAAAATTATATCTCCTTTCTGCTGCATCAGTTGTCTCTTATGCCATAAGCTTCATCATCTTAACACACTTCCATTTTATTCTCAACTACCTTCATGCTAGCTGTACATTTTTCATCTTAGATATTGTTATTGGTAGACATTAGGAGAAATGATAATCCCAAATAGAAGCCAAATGGGGAGGGAGAGGAAGGGTGCAACAGGAAAAGAACCCAAGTTTATCATGCTGTTCACTTCATGTTTTGATATATGATCACAAGCAAAATTCAAAACCATTTTGAACATCCTGATTTGCAATAATACACCATGTTGACTCCATACAGTAGAAAACTGTCTACACTATACAGACCATGTGTCCAAAGTGACAGTAGCATAAAAAACCTGGAAATGGAACTGGAAGTAAAGATATGCTGTATAACTATTTGTACATACAGATTCTTTACTTACACATAATTTTGAATTATTTTCTGCGTCATCTACTGATTTGTCAATCAGTAAAAGCAAAAAAAGATTTACTTGAAAACCATGTCATTTACTATATATCCTGTATCACATCAAGGTGGGGGATTCTAATAGTCCATTCAAAGACCTTAGGAGACTCACTGCAAAGTATCCTGTATTATTGTGACAAGTGTTTAATTTGATTGATTTCAGGGAAAAAAAAAATCAGATTTTCCATCTAATACAGTTACCAGTCTGTCAGAAGATCAACAGCCCTTGTAAAAATTAGAGAAATATCAGCAAGGACAAACTGTATCATAGCTGAAATGACACCAGAAAGGCCAGCTCAGAGACCATTCCTGTATAAAGACCCACCATGTCTTCATTATTCCAATGAGGTCATAAGCTTTTAACTATTCAGGGACTTCTGCCTCCTCCTGTTTGCTCCCCATTCTGCCCACATTAGTGCAGGGACACTTTGGAGAGGCAGCTAAGAGTGTTAATTCCCCAGTACATCTTTGAGAGCTTTCCCGTTGAAAATGGCCAGCCTGCCAACTAAATAAAGATACTTTTTCCTTATGTAGTCCAGTGGATCCTGTCTCTTCCACAGAGCTGTTGAACCTCGGGAAGAGTCCCATGGTCACAGACACCAAACCCTATGAGCTGCACAAGCCACAGGATCCACTGAGTATTCCTTTCTGATTCCAGCAGGATCAAAACCCCATTTGGGCTCCCATTCCCTTGAATATTGCCCCCAAGAGCCCTATAGTTACATTTGATACTTCCCAGGTCACACCAGCAGTATCACTGGTGCTTACATGAAAAAGGATAGAGCAGAGTAGCAGTCAGAAGGCCAGAAGAGCCTCTGTAGTCTCTCCAAAACATCCTAAGTGCAAACTCCAGGCAAGCAACAAACCAACAAACCTCCCAAGGTGACAAGTCAAGTCAGCAGATGGATGTCCCTGTCCACTGCAGTAAGGAGTCTCCCACCACTGTCACTCACTGCTACCTTCTACCACTTATGTCTCGCTCAGGCTCTGACTTCTGAGATGCTCCATTCAACAGCATTCCTAGATCTTCATCAGCTGCAAAGGCCGTTAACCTATTCTGTAACTGCAGATCATGATGTAGGGTAGGAGCTTTCATCCTGGTAGGAGGAATCTTCCGTTTCCAGCCCTCATCATGATGGGAGTTTCTGCTTTCTGATTCTACAGGTACAGGCTCTTCCTGCCCTTCCCCTGCAGTTGGAGATTCAGATTTTCGAAGCTGTAGGGACTCAGAGAAGATTGAGTTGATCTTCTTACCATTTGTCCTGGGTTCAGCAGTAGCAGTCATGTTTTTTTTTCCCTTTGTGCTAG